>NC_092247.1:7319560-7619560 GCF_036320965.1 Panulirus ornatus | reverse complement strand
TCTCTCAACCACGCTCTTTTTATTTCCACACATCTCTCTTACCCTTACGTTACTCACTCGATCAAACCACCTCACACCACACATTGTCCTCAAACATCTCATTTCCAGCACATCCACCCTCCTGCGCACAACTCTATCCATAGCCCACGCCTCGCAACCATACAACATTGTTGGAACCACTATTCCTTCAAACATACCCATTTTTGCTTTCCGAGATAATGTTCTCGACTTCCACACATTCTTCAAGGCCCCCAGAATTTTCGCCCCCTCCCCCACCCTATGATCCACTTCCGCTTCCATGGTTCCATCCGCTGCCAGATCCACTCCCAGATATCTAAAACACTTCACTTCCTCCAGTTTTTCTCCATTCAAACTCACCTCCCAATTGACTTGACCCTCAACCCTACTGTACCTAATAACCTTGCTCTTATTCACATTTACTCTTAACTTTCTTCTTTCACACACTTTACCAAACTCAGTCACCAGCTTCTGCAGTTTCTCACATGAATCAGCCACCAGTGCTGTATCATCAGCGAACAACAACTGACTCACTTCCCAAGCTCTCTCATCCCCAACAGACTTCATACTTGCCCCTCTTTCCAAAACTCTTGCATTCACCTCCCTAACAACCCCATCCATAAACAAATTAAACAACCATGGAGACATCACACACCCCTGCCGCAAACCTACATTCACTGAGAACCAATCACTTTCCTCTCTTCCTACACGTACACATGCCTTACATCCTCGATAAAAACTTTTCACTGCTTCTAACAACTTGCCTCCCACACCATATATTCTTAATACCTTCCACAGAGCATCTCTATCAACTCTATCATATGATAGAGATGCCCCCAATATATATATATATATATATATATATATATATATATATATATATATATATATATATATATATATATATATATATATATATTCCTATGAGTCCACAGGGAAAATGAAACACGAAAAGTTCCGAAGTGCACTTTCGTGTAATAATCACATCATATATATATATATATATATATATATATATATATATATATATATATGACTGAGTTTGGTAAAGTGTGTGAAAGAAGAAAGTTAAGAGTAAATGTGAATAAGAGCAAGGCTATTAGGTACAATAGGGTTGAGGGTCAAGTCAATTGGGAGGTGAGTTTGAATGGAGAAAAACTGGAGGAAGTGAAGTGTTTTAGATATCTGGGAGTGGATCTGGCAGTGGATGGAACCATGGAAGCGGAAGTGGATCATAGGGTGTGGGAGGGGGCGAAAATTCTGGGAGCCTTGAAGAATGTGTGGAAGTGGAGAACATTATCTCGGAAAGCAAAAATGGGTATGTTTGAAGGAATAGTGGTTCCAACAATGTTGTATGGTTGCGAGGCGTTTACTATGGATAGAGTTGTGCGCAGGAGGATGGATGTGCTGGAAATGAGATGTTTGAGGACAATGTGTGGTGTGAGGTGGTTTGATCAAGTAAGTAACGTAAGGGTAAGAGAGATGTGTGGAAATAAAAAGAGCGTGGTTGAGAGAGCAGAAGAGGGTGTTTTGAAATGGTTTGGTCACATGGAGAGAATGAGTGAGGAAAGGTTGACCAAGAGGATATATGTGTCGGAGGTGGAGGGAACGAGGAGAAGAGGGAGACCAAATTGGAGGTGGAAAGATGGAGTGAAAAAGATTTTGTGTGATCGGGGCCTGAACATGCAGGAGGGTGAAAGGAGGGCAAGGAATAGAGTGAATTGGAGTCATGTGGTATACAGGGGTTGACGTGCTGTCAGTGGATTGAAGCAAGGCATGTGAAGCATCTGGGGTAAACCATGGAAAGCTGTGTAGGTATGTATATTTGCGTGTGTGGACGTGTGTATGTACATGTGTATGGGGGGGGGTGGGCCATTTCTTTCGTCTGTTTCCTTGCGCTACCTCGCAAACGCGGGAGACAGCGACAAAGTATAAAAAAAAAAAAAAAAAAAATATATATATATATATATATATATATATATATTATCCCTGGGGATAGGGGAGAAAGAATACTTCCCACGTATTCCCTGCGTGTCGTAGAAGGCGACTAAAAGGGGAGGGAGCGGGGGGCTGGAAATCCTCCCCTCTTTTTTTTTTTTTTTTTTTTTTTTTTTTTTTTTTTTTTTTTTAACTTTCCAAGAGAAGGAACAGAGAAGGGGGCCAGGTGAGAATATTGCCTCAAAGGCCCAGTCCTCTGTTCTTAACGCTACCTTGCTAACGCGGGAAATTGCGAATAGTACGAAAGAAAAAGAAAGAAATATATATATATATATATATATATAAATATATATATATATATATATATGGTTCCATCCGCTGACAGATCCACTCCCAGATATCTAAAACACTTCACTTCCTCCAGTTTTTCTCCATTCAAACTCACCTCCCAATTGACTTGACCCTCACCCCTACTGTACCTAATAACCTTGCTCTTATTCACATTTACTCTCAACTTTCTTCTTCCACACACTTTACCAAACTCAGTCACCAGCTTCTGCAGTTTCTCACATGAATCAGCCACCAGCGCTGTATCATCAGCGAACAACAACTGACTCACTTCCCAAGCTCTCTCATCCCCAACAGACTTCATACTTGCCCCTCTTTCCAGGACTCTTGCATTTACCTCCCTTACAACCCCATCCATAAACAAATTAAACAACCATGGAGACATCACACACCCCTGCCGCAAACCTACATTCACTGAGAACCAATCACTTTCCTCTCTTCCTACACGTACACATGCGGAAGTGGATCATAGGGTGGGGGAGGGGGCGAAAATTTTGGGAGCCTTGAAACATGTGTGGAAGTCGAGAACATTATCTCGGAAAGCAAAAATGGGTATGTTTGAGGGAATAGTGGTTCCAACAATGTTGTATGGTTGCGAGGCGTGGGCTATGGATAGAGATGTGCGCAGGAGGATGGATGTGCTGGAAATGAGATGTTTGAGGACAATGTGTGGTGTGAGGTGGTTTGATCGAGTAAGTAACGTAAGGGTAAGAGAGATGTGTGGAAATAAAAAGAGCGTGGTTGAGAGAGCAGAAGAGGGTGTTTTGAAATGGTTTGGGCACATGGAGAGAATGAGTGAGGAGAGATTGACCAAGAGGATATATGTGTCGGAGGTGGAGGGAACGAGGAGAAGAGGGAGACCAAATTGGAGGTGGAAAGATGGAGTGAAAAAGATTTTGTGTGATCGGGGCCTGAACATGCAGGAGGGTGAAAGGAGGGCAAGAAATAGAGTGAATTGGAGTCATGTGGTATACAGGGGTTGACGTGCTGTCAGTGGATTGAAGCAAGGCATGTGAAGCGTCTGGGGTAAACCATGGAAAGCTGTGTAGGTATGTATATTTGCGTGTGTGGACGTGTGTATGTACATGTGTATGGGGGGGGGGGGTTGGGCCATTTCTTTCGTCTGTTTCCTTGCGCTACCTCGCAAACGCGGGAGACAGCGACAAAGTATAAAAAAAAAAAAAAAAAAAAATATATATATATATATTTATATATATAAAACTAAAGGTATGTACAAACAAGTGAGCTAATGTAACATGTATGGCTGTGGTATAGCACAGAAGTCAGCCATTGTCACATTCTAAGGCATTGTGGGTGGGAGATGGGGCTAAGGTCCTGGGTCCATTAAGAAGCATTTGGAAAGAAAGATTGGTACTTTGAGGGCAAAGGTGGGTATATTTGAATACGTAGTTGTCCTTATAGTGTTTTATAAATGTGAGGATTGGGTGTTGAATGCAAGATAAAAGCAAAGGTTGGATGTGTTGGAAATTATATGCCTTAAGGTTGCGTATGATGTGTGATGGGCTGATTGCATTAGAATTGGGTGTCAAAGAAGTTTGGGAGTCAGTGCAGCCCTATGAAGAGGGTGGCACTGGGTGTGTTGAAATGGTGTAGACATATGGAGAGGATGAGTGAAGAGAGACTGACAAATAGGATATACATATCAGTGGTGGGAGCAAGAGATGAAACTGGGCCTGTAGAGAGGAGGGTTCAGTGGAAATGTTGCTTACATTGGTTATTTGATTGCCAAGTAGAGTACAAGCAATGTTTTATTGGTTGAATTGTGAACTGAGTCAGTCAGGGATGATGTAACCACTTAAACCAAGTAAAATCATGATCAAATGATTCTTGTCCGTATCCTCAAACAACGGATAGATTTTCCAAGATCAAGTGTATTTTCAACTAAACCATATCTCTTTTACAGATAAGTCAAGAAAAAGTCTGTAGTAATTCTTTTATGTATAGACATTTTTGTAGCTAGATATGCTATCAGTAATAGTTTTAATGAAACCTTTGAGCTTATTTATTCATTTATTCCAGGTGGGAGCAATGCCATTCCCACTCACCCACTATTCCAGAACCCCCGTGAGGTTCCAACGACAGCCAGCGCCCGCCTCAACAGCAGGCCAAGTCGCCAACGCGGGGTGCTCAGGTACCACACTGTCACCCCACGCACCCACACCACCACCACCACCATACTCCAGAGGTGACCCGCACTCCCCATAACCACAGCTTTGCTCGACTCCTTGTATGACACCTTGTAGTTCACCTCTGCCACCCTCTTCTCCATTCATTACATCCTGTAGAACCTCAGTGATCCTTGATCTCCTACATCATAGGATTTCTGTGACATTAGTAGAAACTCTGTGGGTACTCTGCTTGGTTTTTCATCCACCCATCTCTTTTGAAACCACACTTTCATCACCATCATCGTTTCTGTAAACTTCATGGTAACAGCCACCATCTTTCCTACAACAGCAATCCAACACTAAATTGATTTTAGTTCAACATCTATATTCAGTGACACCAAAGAATTTTTTGAAACTTTACTTACTATTTCA
The DNA here is from genome assembly GCF_036320965.1 of Panulirus ornatus. Classification (NCBI taxonomy): domain Eukaryota; kingdom Metazoa; phylum Arthropoda; class Malacostraca; order Decapoda; family Palinuridae; genus Panulirus; species Panulirus ornatus. Next base: position 7,614,695 of record NC_092247.1, on the reverse strand, counting down.
TATTATTCATCGTAACTTATCACTCAGTGAAATTACTATTTATTATCCACAGTTTCAAAAAACATCATCTGCTAAACAACTGTCTCATCAACACCATTACTATCTCCCTAACTTTATTGTCTTTACCTCTTTCAGTTTCCACAGCAGTCACCATGCATTATCTCAGCAGTGCTCTTTCTGTCTCTCATGTATCTCCACAACACCAGTACCATTTTTCATCTACAGAATATTGTCACTGTCTTCATAATTCCTATTTCTAAGTCCACTTCACCTCCAGCTTCCACAGTCTTGTGATATTGTCTGCCATTACCACAAGAAGCCCTCAGAGAATTGCCACTTACCATCTTTGCACTAAGCGTCATTTATAATACCATTATCTCCACCATTTCTGTTAACCCTTTTTACTGTTCACTAAGTTTCATTTCCCTCTCACCCCTGTTCATAATTTTGGGAAAATCAAATATTCTTAAGTGCTCTGTCAAATAACTGAAAATAGTCAGAGGCAGAATATTTCACTTAACAAACTGATATTAATAACACCACAAGAACTATCAGAATGATAAACTTTAATGCATAATTATGGCCATCATACCACAAAAGGAGGTAGTTTCTTGTCGTATAGTTCCCTCCTTATCACCACTCTTGCCCTCCCTTTCTACATCTCTCTCACCCACAACATTTACCCCTGAACTCAGTTCATTAAATTCTTCCTCATCACTTTCAGTATTAATTGTTCCACCAGTACTAGGAATGTTACTGAACTCTACCTGCTCAAGGTTACAGTAAATGAAAAGTCACCTTAGGGGAAGTTGCACCATTGGGAGAGTGGTCTTGTCAAACAATTAATCATGCCAAAGAAGCCAACATTTTCCAGGTACTACCCTTGGGCTTCAGGAGCCTTTAGTATTACCAGAACTCTTTCATAGAAATTGGTTCTGGGGTAGTTGTAAATAAATGAAGCAAAAGTCAGTGCTAGGGCGTCATAAGCTGAATCTGAGATTCTGTTAACTGCCATGCCTTGGAGGTGAAGGGATAGGCTGGAAGGTGATCCCACACCATGAAGGTGGAGGATTTTAATGCTCTCAGAATTATTCCTTCTTGCTTAAGTGAATGGAAGTGATGTGTGGGGAGCTTAGAGAGCAACACTATTATTCTTTGTTCATGGGAGTGGCTATTATCCATAGGACACCTGAAAATATGGTGTGTATTAGCATGTCCCAGATCGAGGGCTGGAGCAGCCTGGTACTTAGTTGGGGACAAGCAGTGAAAGTGTTCAGTCACTAGTGAATACTAACATAGTGCCCACACTCTTCAAGAGCGTCGTCAGCATCCTCCATCTTACCATCATGACTGCTCTCCATATTATCCTTATCACTGTCATGCTGTTCCACAACTCTTAATACATACCATCCATCTATACCACCCACAGTCTGTACATTCTCAGTTATCATCCAACTTCTTTTGATCCATCATGACTTTAACCATCGTTGTCACCACAAACTTTTGCTTCTATCCTTATTATTCCTAACCATTGCTATCATAACCAGTGCTGCAACCATAACCACAGTCACAGATGACCACAGCTGTAACATCACAGACTGCTGCCACTTCAGCTTAACAATTATTCCCTTGCTGCTATGATATGTAACCCCTAACCCATTCAACATAACAGACCCTACCTCGCAGAGCCACCATCATGAAACCACCTCTAACCATCAGTTACATGACTATCATAGATCACCAACTAAATACTTTCCATCACAGCATCACATTGTTATTGAGTTGTATACTAATTATAGGGAAGAAGTGTGTGAAAACAGGCAGTGTACTGCAGTGGATGACACATTTTATTTAACCAACTTAGATTCTTACTTCAACAAAAGAAATTGTAATGAAGCCAGTGCTCTAATTATAAATGCTAAGAGGAGTGCGTTATTCAACAGCACTTGTGTAAAAATATGAAAATATTTTTTAAAGTTTAGAACAAATTATTGTAGGATTTCTACACAACAAAGGAGAAAACATAAAGGGAAAGGTAGTGAGAGATGGGAGGCAATGGTTGAATTTAAGCAAATATGAGAATTTTTGGTTTGCAGAAAGCAGAGATAAGGTAGAAGACCTGGAAGGATATGAAGCACTGATAGAGAAATGATGGAGTCATATGGAAGGGAACAGAAAGTAAACAAGGAGAAAGTTATCCTGCTTAGAACAGAAAGCAAAAGCTTTTTTGCTCACGAATAAAGAAAAAACAAAACAAAAAAACAGAGATTGGACCTTACTGGGAGAGAGTTGCAGATCCTAACAGCCAGTGTGTTTGTTGATTATAAAAATGACCCTCTCCTCAACCCCCAAAGAATAACAGCCAGATATTAATGTACCAGTATGTCTGTTGAGTTTTAGAATGACCCTCCAAAAGAATTTGATAGATATTAATCAACTAGTGTGTTTTCATCACACAAGAAAAAGGAAATGAGGATGATGACATGTTTAATCCCTTTTACATGTTCTTAGTAGATATGATGTCACAAGAGATAACTCAGCACTGGGACCTGATGGGATCCAAGCTGAATATTTTTACTTTGTCAGTGTTTATTTTTGCCTTCACCTAGGCCACAAAAAAAGAAAAGATGTAAAAAAATTATATATATAAAGACCATTATTTATCGTATGAATTAAGACTTAACTTTGTAGTTTAGGAAGAAGACATTAATTAGCAGAAATGTCAGTTTTGAAGTTTGAAAAACCTTTTCTCTCTTATGTGGTGTTCTGCAAACAATGTTGCTGGTTTTCTTACCATTCCTTGCTGCCACCCCACCTCCTCCCTCTCTCTCTTTCTCTCAACCATTTTTGCTGCTGTGGCCACCTTAGTAGTTTGGTGCACAAGACTTGCAGATTGTATGATATAAGCACTTAAGGTGTGTGGGTCAATGAAGTCAGCCCACTAGCCATTGCTGATTTGCCACAAGCTGGTTCAGATAACAAGTGAGGTGCTTTGATCATCCTAGAGTCATTTGTAAATGGTGAGCAAAGTTTATGCCTCCTGACTGGAATCATGAGGGTTGAAATGGTCCTGCTCACAGAGCATCACCTTGGAGGGAAAAGTGGATAGGAGGCTGTAGTTTCGGTGCATTGCACATTACAGCAAGAGAATAAATGTGAGCAATTGCGGCCTTTCTTTTTGTGTTCCTGGTGCTGCCTTGCTAATGCAGGAAATGATGGACAAGTATGAAAAAATATTTTTGTTTTTCAATTATTTCGTCTTGAGTTTTATGGCCCATAGCTTGACTCTAAGGTATCTAAATTCTGTTGTATATGGTAGTATCAGCTTATTTGACCTTGTGAACATAACGTCTTGATCTCCTTCAAGTACCATAACCTCAAGACATGATACAGTTCATTTTCTGTCCACTATCAAAAAATATCCCATATTTCCATTACTTCATGAGATTCCTTGCTTGTTCCCAGTGATAATCAACTACATATGCAAGAGTTGTGACTGGTGATTCTTGATGTTGATTTACATTATTTTTTAGATTTATCCATGTATGTTATGAATAGTAATGAGTACAATGCACTCCTTTATTTCACTCCACTGATTATATCAGACTGATTTTCATTTTGAAAAGGTTTATTTGCTTATGCAGGGAATGTCGGTACTTCTTTTGTCTTTAGTAGCTGGTCATTTGCACCATATTTTGACAAGCTTTTCTGTATTTGCAGAGCAGTATAAAATCAAAAACTTTTTGCAGGTCAATAGGCAGTTTTATACTAGTTAGTCAAATTTTTGAGCCCTTTCCATATGATTTTTAATTGATTGTAATACCCCAAGGATCTCCTATGAGATTATGTGTAGTGGTGTATTTTGGAGGGTGAGTGAAAAGTTACCTTTGTTAAGGCTGCATCATCATCATCGGCTAAAAAAAAATTATAATCTTTGCGAGAAACTTTTTGCCCCAAAGGAGTCCATCTTTTCCCTGCTCCTGATTAGCATGCAGCGCTGAAGCTGCTGGAACACCTTGAAAAGTATCCTGAGGTTGTATGATTGAGATTAATCTTGTAATTCTCAATAGAAATTGGAATGAGGTTTTTACGAACAGCACTTGGGTTTCGAACATGTAGGAGGGTGAAAGGCATGTGGAAGAGAAAGTTAATTGGAGCAATGTGGTGTACAGGGGGTGATATGCTGTTATTAAACTGAACCAAGGCATATGAAGCAGTTAGAGATACGACAAGAAGGACTTTAGGGACCTGGTTTAGGGTGGAGGGCTTTGGTTTTGTTGCATTACGCATAACAGCTATGGAATGGATGACTGAATGAGGCGTTTTCTAAGTGTGTTTCTGGCATTACCCATCTGATGTGGGAATCGATGAATAAGTAAGAAAAAAAGCTAAAGATACAGGGTGTAACAAAAATGCAGGATATGCCGGTTAGCCAAAATATACCAGAATTACACAGGATATGCCATCCGGATAACCTCATTTGTCTTCAAATGAGCAAGTAGGACAATGTTTGATGATGAAAAAAGTTCATGGCCCGTAAAGAAAAGCAATTATTTAGCCCAGTGCTTTCATTAGATCGTTCTCCCAAAGACCATAGTACATCTTAAAAATAGAAATATAGAATGAAGAAATTATATCTTATAAAGAGAAGGAACATGGTATGAAAATATGAAAGAACAGAGTATGAAAATGATAAAGCAACTAAGAAGCAAGTGATGTAGTCCTTGACTTACTTGGGGAGAAAAGACTTTTTGAGATTGTATTGATAAGGTATCTTACCATAACACTCCCACCACAAGTGTATCAAATTATGTAAGTTATTTCTGTATGGTTTTCTATAGGTAGCTTATTCATGTTGATATTTTGCATGCTTGTAGGAGTTGGAGGTGACATCATTCTCCTGACCATGCCTCTAGTCAGGGATTATTGGTTCCTTTAAATTATGGCAAGAGAATTATGCAGCATGGGATGCAAGGTTTGGTATTAACCAGGCTCTTGCAAATATTTTGGAAACAGTACCACAGTTGTTAAAGCACATATCCTCAGCTCTTAGGCTTATAAGAATAGGTTCTGACACTGAAGTCTTTTCTCTACCTTGTCATGTTCAGGCAAGGATATGCTTGCCAAGTTAGGTATCCCATATATAGTTTAACACTTTGCCAGTCAGGAGGGGCCTGAGATTGGCTGGCACTCTTTTGGTGGACTTTATATCAACATTTTAGGGATTTGCTTACAGTTTATCCCAGTGGATGACACCTTGCTAGCAGTTTGTAGGAATAGCTGAGTTATGATGCATCAGGGTGAATTGATGATTTATATGTAGGTCAGGGAGCATAAGTACACAGTGGTCACTTTTGTTTAGGTTTAGGAAAGTCTCTTAAGACTGAAATTTCATTTTTCAAAGTTTTTTTTTTTTTTATAATTTCTTGGTAACTTGGCCCTCGTATTCTTATGTTGTTTCATTGAACTCATGGATCTTCTGTGTATGTGCTACTTTTCTCTATTACTGAAGTTCTTTTATCAGTCCTAAGAGGTGGTATAGTAAGAGCACTTTTTTCTGGTGCATAAGCTGAATTATTTGGACTTTATCTCCTTACCCAGTTTTTATCGTACTGTTTTATGAATTCTGTATCAAGGAGTGTTCCATTTGCATCCAAAGAAATTAGTTTGAATTTTCTCATTCTCCTTTTGAAATATTGAGCATACCTCCCAGGAGTCATTTTTCTCCTGCCTGTTTCTCTTTAACATTTTTCTTGATTTTAATTGGATGGCCAGCTCAGAATGCCAGTGTTATCAGGATTAACTCATCCAGTAGGCTGGGGAAAGATTCTATCCTGTGAAAGAGCAAGTTTTAAAGTTTTGATAAGATATGAAATTCTCTGTCTGCCCATGTCCATAGAAAGTTGTGTTGACCCTTAAACCATTAAACCAGTCACAATTGTTGCCTTTCTTCCTATATCTGTCACAGAAACGTCTGTTCTCTCACATGTACAAAACCTCACTAATGGTCTCACAACCCTCTTCCATGTTCACTAAATGAAACAACTTTTACCTCCTCCCACTGACACAGTGTTGTCCCTCGCTTGCTTTTCTAAGGAATCCTCCTCTTGCCTGTGTCTTTTCCATTTGTCAGTCATTCTCTCATCACCACTGGAGTAGTGCAACAGGAGACTCAGTCATGGGGGGGACACTGTCCTTAAAGGAACATTTCTTTTATTATCTGTAAAGATATTTGCATATTTTCCCTCTTATTGCACTGTTGCTGTAGTTGTAACAAGTTTTCAGTCCCTTTTACAAGTTTCAAGCCCAAATTTTGAATTCCATGTTTATTTGTTGTTAGCTGTTAAAATATAAGATGGATTTAAGATGTATGATATAGCTCAGGAATCAAAAAAGGGAATAACTATATAGTTTGAAATAGATAACAGGTAAGGAGTCTGTGAAAGATGGTGGGTCATTCATGTAATAGGTCCAGTAAAACTAAGTATACCTATAAAGTATTGTTTCCATCTTGTTTAATGTGGAAGTGAGATTATGGAAAGTTGAAGTCATGACATGGAAATTGAAAATTTATGGAGTGATCTAGCTTAGGTATGTTTCATGGTAGAGCAAGCAGTAAAATGTAGCTGTAGTTGGTATAAGTGCAAAAGTGAGGGGAATGGGGAGTAAGTAGGATGGTTGTGAGTGAGCATGTGAGGTTTGAAATTAGGTTTTTTTTAGTAAATAATGTGGCATAGACAAAAACATGTAGCATCTATGGCCATCTCAAATGAAAAGAAAAATGGAGTACTGCATAAGAAAAAGAGAGTAGAAATGTATTTGAGCTTCCTGTATGTCTACAGAGCTGACTTTTAAAGGTGGAAGGGTTATGCCTGATCCATACATCCTTTACCACTCCTGAAAGCACATTTTTCCTCCTTCAATCTGATACTTTCAGCATACCATCACTCTCTCAATCACCACTCTCCCATACAGCTTACAGGTAGAGTTGAGGTGGAGTGAGTATTTTGGACTGGTGGGTGTGCTTGTTGGTAGGTTGGTTGATGTTGGGGCATTTTGGACATGGAGGTATGTGAAGCAAGAGGGTCATGGCAAGTGCTTTGGTGAAAAGAGAAGATAGTATGAAACCATTGCGGTAGATGAAATACAGCAGAGCAGCAGTTGAATTGTTGAGAAAGAGAGGTGATTGTTGTTGATTGGTTAGTTAGGATATTCCTTTATGTTTGTCCTATAGTGGGGTACCTGAGGATTAGCAGAATGCCTGTAGTAATGCCATTTCATAAAGGCAGAGAAGACGAGTTAATGTTTGAATTACTTTGTCGAGTGTACCTGGGAAGTTGTGTGGGCAAAATCAAGTTTTTTCAAATTTGGATTGCATGAAAGTTAGGTAAATGAATTTTCATATATTCACTGCACATGTAAGACTTAGGTTAGAATATGCTTCTCAGATTTAATCACCTCGCTTGAAGAAACTAATCTAATCTAATCAAAAACCTCTTATATGGTCTACTGGTGACCCAAGTCCTATTCTGTGTTGATTTTGGTGAAATTTTTGTTGTGGCCCTCCATGTCACCAAAGCATTTAGTTGTGTAACATAAGTGTTTGCTTTTGAAATTTTCTTCATTTGGCTTTTCTGCTACTTTCTATTCTTTAATGAATAGCTTCCTTTTTAGCTTATCCATCGCAGTATCCATCAATGTATTTCTTTTCCTACAAATCCCATCAGCAGTGATCTCCCACAGTGTTCTTTCCTGTTGCTTACTTCCTTCAACTTACCCTTTTCATCCTTAGACTGATGTTTTCATTCATCACACTTCAACTCACTTTCCCCTCCTGCCTCACTATAATGCACATTTTCTTTTTTACACTGAACATATATAATCTGTGTTCAGACCTCTGCAGCATATTGAAATAGGGAAGCAGTAATCTGGGTGAATTCAGTTGTGTAAAATACAACTTTTTATGTACTTAAATGTCACTCTTTTCCCTTTGTTCAACTGCGAAACACCTTATTTCATTCCACCAGTAACATGAACATGTTAGGCATAGCCATTTTTTCCACTCTGTCCTGGAAACACCACTTAATCAGCATCACAAAGTCTCCCTCTCAGAAGTTAGGGATATTGTGTAGGTACCTTTCCTTTTGAGCAAGTTTCTTATCTACATGGGTTATATTCATCTTAGTATGGACTACTCATGTATCTAGGATGTTTTGTTGATTCACCTCTGGTAATGAGAGTGAAATCAAGAGCTTTCTGTCCTATTAATACACTATGTATCACATCTCCAACTATCCCATTGCATTCTTTGTGATGTTGCTGCCCTTTACGTGTTTTGCAGGTATTGATATAGCGTTAGCTCTCATTAGTTGTCTGTATATATCCCTGCCACCATGTCCTCGAGCTATAGAATATGTGAGGCTGCTGCTTCCCCTTGGTTTTATGTAGAGACTGGCCACATGGGACTGACCAGCATGGCACTTTCTTTCCTCTAGAAGTGAAGCTGTAGAATTCTCTTCCTTCTTTTGTCTTTTTCTTCGTATAACCATTCTGGCCTTAAGAGTTTGGTCTACAAATACCTTAGGAGCTGTGATTGATTTCATTATTCCTTTTCTCACTCTTTATTTTCCTATCACTTGAAAGGGCCATAGTTGGGGCATATTTTGCCAGAGCCAACTTGTTCACTATAAAAGAAGGGCAACAAAGATGGCACCTGAAGTAGGAGCAATGAGTACGGAAAGATTAGGATTATTATAACTTGCAGGTTTCTTATCTGCTTGAAACTGAATATTTATTTGAAATTAGCATAGATCAGTGAGAATTTCATAGCAAAATAGTAAGCAAAAAACACAGCATAAAAGGTTTAAGAAGTTCATCTATAGTACAGTTATAGTGATGGATTGATGAATGAAAAAGTTAAATGAAGAGATTGTGAATGGAAACTGTTTACAAGTATTGATAGTAGATAGGCTGATAGATCAGGACTCCTGAGTGTAAAACATTCAATTCTTTATAATTAGGTAATTACAAGTAGGTATTTACACATGTAAGATTAAGAAACAGACCTACTTGTATAAAACTCCATCCTTGTAACAGTAAATTATGATCCTAGTATTTTGGGTTTTAAAAATGAAAGTAACCATCCCAGAAGAGAACCTAAGTAAAATCTAACCATACTTCATTGAAGTGAAGTTTTGATTTTTAACATGGGTACAGGAAAGAATAAGGAATTTAGAAACTGTAGATGGTAATGGAATATAATGTAAAAGAAATGAATATTGAAATACTGTTGAAGAGAGCTTGAATAAAGTAAGAACAGATATTAGGGAAAACATTATGTAATATTAAAAAGCAGTGAATTCTTATGTTTAGGACTGATGCTGACTCACAAAGTGATCATACTATCTGCAAGGAATATTGTAATAGATAATGCAATATATTTCAGGTGATTCAAAATATAATAATTTTCATAGTTTCATAATTGTTTCATTTGCAGTTATATCAGAATTAGAGATTAAAGAAATCATTGCTCTATGGTATTTTTCGTGGATGATTATTCAAAATTTGTACTCTTTTCATTTTTGAAGGTGCTAGCTTAGATCTACTTGACAAAAAAGGAAAGGTTTGGAGTTGTTCTTGCTTAAATTCATGAAGCTGATACATTTATTTGTTTTTGTTGGACATTGTAGCACTGTTATTATATATATCACAGATTACTAGGACCTAGTCATCGTGATGTTCTCCAGCTGACGTCAAATCTACGAGAAGCATCTCAGGTGCTCTTCACAAACCCAGATGTACGGTTAATGCCTCCTGATCCTGATGAATTTATTGAAGTGCAGGTAGGCTTGGCTTGATTGATTCTTGATGACATATAGATTGATGTACCTTGAATATTTGCCAACATAGCTTCCTTAAGTAATTTATTTTTAGTACATGAATTAGCTAAGCATCCCTGGGGATAGGGGAGAAAGAATACTTCCCAAGTATTCCCTGCGTGTTGTAGAAGGCAACTAAAAGTGGAGGGAGCCGGGGGGCTGGAAATCCTCCCCTCCTGTTTTTCTAATTTTCTGAAAGAAGGAACAGAGAAGGGGGCCAAGTGAAGATATTCCCTCTTAGGCTCACTCCTCTGTTTTTAATGCTACCTTGCTAATGCAAGAAATGGTGAATATGCATAAAAGAAAATAGCACATGTTGAAGAGAATTGTTTTGAAAAATATATTTAGATCAATATAAGTTACTTCATCATTCACCAAGTGTAAGATGAGTTTGTTGAACATAAGAGTGATTGGAACCCCCAAAAAGGCTTTTTTTTCTTGTTTTGTTAAGCTCATGCAGTAAGTAAGAACCTATTGAAGAGATTTTTGTAGAAAATGTTTATTGAAAATACAATTTTCCATACCATTCACATAGGAAATTATTGTTTTGAACCAGTGATCAGGCCCTAGCCTCTCTGTTAATGCATCACTCATTTTTCTTCTTTTTTTCTTCTTTAATATACAATGCATAAATTAGTTAAGAACCCACTAAAAACAGTTGTCAATAAAACAAGTATATAAAAAGATACAATTTGCTGCATCATTTACCAAGTGTAAAATGAATATTTTGAAGAAAACAGCATGTGCTGTGGAAGCCATTTCTTCAAGTTAAGGTCTGCCTTTTAATTTGGAGGAGTGTACTGGTAGAAGGGAGTTGGGGTCCATGTTGGTTGCTTAGGCAGAGTGGTGACTGGTGCACATTAGCATAAGTTTAGAATTATGTGAGTGACATTCTGTACATCTTTACATAGTGGTTGCCGACAGAAAACTAATATGTTGGGCAGAGTAAGTTGCGTGCTTAGGTGTAGATTGCTTTTGCTTAGGTACATGTAGCCTGCAGGGCTCACACTGTATAAGATGGCATGCATCATAGTACAAAATGGAAGTAATACATGTACCTTTACTGTATTAATTTCATAGCATCAAGTTCTGTTATAACCTAAACCATCTGTACGGGGAAAAAATTACACATACTTTAATTCCTCATTTTAGACTCTTAAGAATATACACTAATGCTGCAGAGAGTACAGTATTGTAGTCAGATTTTGGTAGTATTTTTTTCTTTTATTCTATTTAGGCTTCACAAATGCTTTGTTTTCTTCCATTCATTTTCATGCTAGTTGTTACTGGAAGGAATGGAGGAAGGGAAGATAGCCTTTTTACTGTCTTAGCCTTAACTCATCCCCTTCAGTTAGAAATACAGATAGATTAGGGGATAGGGGAGAAAGAATACTACCGACATATATCCTGCATTTTATGAAAGGCAAATAAGAGGGGCTGGAAATTTATCCCCCTTGTATTACATTCCGAAAGAAGGAGAGGTTAGAGCCAGGTGAGGATCTTTTATCCTTTAAGACTAAGTCATCATGTCTAGATGCTACCTCGCTCATGCGGGAAATAGCAAACATGTATGAGAGAGAGGAAATTAAGAAATGTTATGAACAGTTTACCTAGACATGATTCAATGGGCTGTCTGTTATCTTTTCTTCCCATCTACTTGATGCTCTTAAAGTATAACAGTCTTTGGTGTGTAAAAATTTCAAGTTCATTGGACCTTATCACTGTTTCTATTTTCACTTCACGTGGAGCTTGCTAGGCATTCAACTTAACGCATGCACCATTATTTTATGAAAAAGATAAGTTGGAATAACTTAATGCATTATCCCTGGGGATAGGAGAGAAAGAATACCAAGGTGACAAAGGGGCAGGAGCAGGGAGCTGAAAATCCTCTCCTACCTCTGTTATTACTTTCCAGAAGAAGGAATGGAAAATGAAGATTGATAAGGATATGTCCTCAAAGGCACTGTCATCTGCTCCTAAATTTACTTCATTTAAGCGAGGAATGGCAAACATAAAAAAAATTCATGCATGGGTCACATAAAATGGTAAAATAGATATGCATTCAGATTGATCTAGACTTGTGAATTGTAGCATCAGTTAGATTAGTTAATTCAAAGCAAGGCAATGATACCTAAGGATGATCTTTATGAATTATAGGATCATGGAGGAACAGTGATGAACAATGGTGGATCATCTGCTTCCCTGGCCAACGTTCCAAATGCACTCTCCCGCTGGACTGAGGAAACACGGGTTCTTGAGGCAGACTCTATGCATGATGCTGTCACAGGTAAATAGTATTGTTAAGATGTCATACAGTGAAGACTGCAGTTGAATTAATAGGAGTATTCATTTCACACATGGAAAATTTTATAACCCATCACTTTTTTATTTTATGTGCATGCCTTGTTCAGTACTATACTGTCAGATGTATCCATCCTCCCACCCCCTCCCCACATTTAGTGACCTATCTTTCAAACCATTTGTCAGTGTGCTTGCTTCCACTCCCTTGGTTCCTCCATATTTATCAATCCATATCCTTTCATGTCATCTGGGTTCTCTGTTCAAAATCACCCTCCAACTAACCCTTCTCTATCCACTGTAAACTTAATAACCCTTTTTTTTTATTTACATTAATCCTCAACTTTCTTTACCAGAGCACTCCCAAACTCAGAAACCAGCTTATTTAGTTTTTCACTCAAATCTTCCACCAGGGCCGTATCATCAGCAAACGTAGCTTTATATAAGGCTGAACAAAAAATGGAATTTAGAAGTTTGCATATAATGTGTTGGATCAAAATGTGATTCTGTCTGCTAATACTTAACATTGATATTTCTTTCCAGTGGTGAAGCCAGCATTAATGGCTGTTTTAGAAAAATACAGGGATGCAGAACAATCTGAACGAGATAAAAAGAAGAAAGAGCAGGAGACCAGCAAACCACCACCTACCTCGACAGAGAGTTCTCAGGGACCTGTCCTGCTTCAGAGTAGTAAGTGAAAATTTACTTGATGCATTGTATATATTTATAAGGGCTGAAGTGAGTCATGAGGTTAAAGAAGGGGCTGAAGAAGGGAATAAGTGCAAGGAGAGGTCATCATGTGATAGGGTAGAGATGGGTATGTTGGAGGGTGTAGTAGTCAAGACAGTGTTTTATGGAAGAGTCTTAGGCTTTGAATGCTAAGTAATAGGAGAGACCTGTTGGGAATGAAATGCCTGAGGATATGTGGTGTGAAGTGGGTTAGTAGTTTAAGTAATTACAATGTAAGAGAGGGATGTGGTAGTAAGTACTGTTTGATTGAATACAGGGCACAGTGAAAGATGGCTTTAGAACAGGTGTTGATTTTCATAGATGCAACATTCCCCTCCCCAATCCCACAGTCATAATCAGCTATGATTCATCATTTGAACAGTAGGATCAAGGAACCCTTGTACAAAGAAGTGGTTCCCATAGCCTTAATGAAATGGCCCTTATGAGTGGGAACCATGAACTTGGGATTTGCTCTTGACATAGGAACGGCATAATCCTAAACTGCTGTTGTGTTTAGAATAGAAACAACAAGGGTTGAGGTTCAGCTCATGATGAGAAATTAAATCCTTGCCACAATTCCAGTGTGTGACATCAAAACCAAGGATCTCTTACACATGGCTAGTCACATTAAATTGGGCTTTTTATGAATATTCCACTTGGAAGCATTGTATCCAAATGTCTGAAATACTTGGCCAACAGTATGAAGTAATATTCAGAGTACTTAATACAACCAAATCCTTATTAGCATTTTGTTTTAGGGCATCTAATCCAAGTCCTTGAAACACCTGGCCAACAACATGTGAGGGTTTTGATTGCATGCAGCGAAAACTCTAGCAGAAATGTTTCAAAACATTTAACCCAAGGACCTGTACCACTTGGGAAGCAAAATGAGCCATTAATTTTTTAGTGGACATAATGGTAACTTAAGGTTTCATTGGGAGCAGTGCTATGAGGGATTGTATTGATTCCTTTTTGATAGATGCCCTTTGACTTCCTTCTCCTGGTGTATCATAGGAGCATGGGAACCTGACACACTGGCATCAGTTTTTTCTTTTATAATATTTTTCTTTCTTTTCTTCAGGTGATGCAGAGATGGGTGAGGCTACCGACAGTAACCAAGCTACTGGAAGGCCAGAAGCACCTAATCCTGAAACATCTGGGCAGGATGCTGCTATGTTAAGTACAGCATCTATTGCTGAATCCATTGTGGAATCTGTGTTAGCTCCTTCATCAAGACCTCAATCGACTACCACACCCAGCTTTTCAGGCCTCCTAACCCTTTTGTCTCCTGTGTCATCTGGCGCCCCCACGTTATCTCTACAAGAACCTCCAGTGTCCTCTGTTCCAGCTATTGGTGGGGCTTTGACTGGAGTACCTTCAGCTCCAGCAACCCCTCAAACCACATGTGTTAGTAGTTTACCTCCATTCCCCTCACCTACAACCACTACCCCAACGCCAACACCACTCTTAGCCCCAGCTAGTACTGTTGCACCAGAAACCAATGGAGTAACCTCAACACTTTCTGTCACAGATACAGAGATGATAGCAGCTTCTCCATTACCCACAGTAGGACCCCAGACTATGTCTAGTGATAATGTTGAAAGTTTGGCTACTCAGGAAGAGACTCCAATGTCTGTAAGTCCCCCAGAATATCCCAGTCAGTCACCAGAGCTGATGGCATCATCTGGGGACAATCTCACTGCTCCCCCATTACCAGGAATACCACCAAGAGAAGCATGGGAAGATCCAAGTATGGCTATGCAACAAGATTCACAGGACCAATCAGGCAATCAACCAGTGGCTTCTCTTCCAGTGCTTGTTATGCCATCAAGTTTAAGGAGAGATAGCCAAGACAGAACCCAACAAGAGTGAGTATTCATGTTTGTCATCTGAAACCTAATCTCTTAAATTTTCTGCTTGACTATGTGATGGAATTATTTGTTTTGCCCCATTATAAATTTCATTTGTTATTTTTGATAGTAATAACTCAGGAGAAAGAGCTTCTTGGAATATTTTGTTTTGCCCCATTAAAAATTTCATTTGTTACTTTTTGATAGTAATAACTCCAGAGGAAGAGCTCCTTCAGTAGCACTTTTTGCTTGAGCTTTTGATTTTATGAAAATCAGTTTGGTTTATCAACTTGAATTATACCAGAGATGTTCCTTAGGTTAGCAATGAGTGTCAAAGTTGATTAAGGAAATTCTGACCTGAATATTTATGTCTCTTGCATACCCATTTTTATTTTTAATGAAATAAAATGAGTAGGACATATACATGCACACAGGTATAACTTGTAATGCATCATCTATGAAATCTTGTGCCCTTTTCAGCGCATCTGTAAATTTTTACTTAGAATCACTCTTATTTCCAGAACTGGAAGAGAAAACAGTGAGGCTGGCCCTTCTGGAGCCTCAAGCACTCGGCCAGATTATTCTGCCATTCTTGGGGATATTGAGATCCCTGAGGGTGTCGACCCAAGTTTCCTTGCTGCCTTACCTGAAGATATGAGACAAGAAGTAATTGCAGAGCAGCTTAGGTAAGTTGCACAATTGACTTTTATTGTCTTTTTCTTTTCTTACATACTTGATCACCATTTCCCACATTAGTGAGGCAGTGCCAGAAACAGACAAAGACCGAATCTGCTTGCGTCCATCCTGTAGCTTTCACATGTAATGTACCAAAACCACATCTCCCAATCCACAACCAGGCCCCGCAGACCTACCCATGGTTTTCGCTAGACTCTTCACATGCCCATTTTTAGTCCACTAACAGCACATTGACCCACTATGCTGCATCATTCCAATTTGCTCTGTCCCTTGCATGTCTTTAACCCCTCTTACATGATCAGGCCCTGATCACTCAAAATCATTTTCACTCTGTCCATCCATCCATCTCCAGTTTGGTCACCCCATACTCCTTGTTCCCTCCACTTCTGATGCAGATGTATTAGAGAAGCTTTTCCTAAAAATTCTGCTTCTCTGTGCGACTAATCGTTATATTTAGTAGATGTGTAGGTTTGTAACAGAAAGTACCATATGTCTTTCTTTGCTAGACTTCAGCGGGTGAGACAACGAGCTACAGAGAATACAAGAGAGAACAATAGTGCTGCTGTGGGTGAAGTGAACCCAGAATTTTTGGCTGCACTTCCACCAAATATCCAAGAAGAGGTTCTAGCACAGCAGCGTCTTGAACAACAAAGACAGCAAGCTGCACGCTCCAACCCTGATGATCCTATGGATCCTGTTTCCTTCTTGCAAACTCTTCCGCCTAGTCTTAGACAGACGGTAAGTTGAGGTTTCACATCCTCAGCATGGGTTTTTTCATCTTTTCTCATTCTTATTATAGCTTTCAGGTTATACTATTTTATTGTTTGGATCATGTTTGTAGATTTCAGTATTTTATGCAGAGCAAGTTCATTTTGGCTGCTATACACTTCAGCATTTTTCACTAAATTTTGATGAGTGATGTATTCTATGAAATTTTGATGATTGATGTAGTCTATGCTTGTAATTGTTTGGTTATAGACTGTGCACTCTTCACTGAAATAAGATTATCTGTATACAATTTTAGTTTCATCTTTATTGGGTTCTTGCTGTTTTTACAGCCTTTTTAACTGTAAGATAGTTTGTATCTCTTGAGTATATGTAATTAGTTTTTTGTAATTCATGGTACGCTAGAGGTATTTAAACCAATAACGACCTACAAAGTTTCTTGAATATTTTGAGTTATATTTACATGTAAGGTCAGTGCTGAAAAGTATTCTTGACCTGAAGATTTCTGTAGTTTTCCTAATTGAGAATAACACAGATGCTGAGATGTTTCCTTCTGAAGATTGTTGTAACTTTCAAAAAAATTGGGTCATTCATATGAAGTAAGAATAAGCTCTAGCAGTGTAACCTCTTGCAGGTGGAGCCCACAACACTTGTGAACTCATGTAACCAGTAATAAAAGAAGATTGTAGAGCACCATATTTTTTACATTATCTGTCTTACCACCCATATACTGAAGTCTTTTAACTGATAATCAGATATAGGTTATGGGCATACATTTAGCTGAGAAATATCAACCAATTGGCTGAAAAATTTATTATGCCACTGATTGTCTTGTCTTTATCAGTATATCATTCTTGTTCACCAGACACATGTTATTTGCATAGTCTTCTTGTCTCGGGTTCCATCAATCCTTGACCAGTTTTCTGGTCTTCCTTCCCTCTGACTACCTCAGTAAATGTTATGTAAAAGGAAAATGTATCTCATATTGTGCCCTTTCACACTTAGTATATTATTTGCTTGGTAGTTACTTGCCTGCCTTCTTTTTTTATGAAAAGGGTGAAATGTTTTTCATATTTGATAATATCCCATAGGCCTGTGTTGTTTTCTTTAGGATTTTACTTAACTTGAGGCTTGTATACCATTTGTTTGTATACAAAATATGCCCTCTTCCAATGCGATTTTTTATTAGTTCTTTCACAAATGCAGTTCATATTGTATATCAGTACTTTTCAGAAAGACTTTGTCTGTTTCTTCCCATATCATCCCATGTTTATGTTTGCAGCTACCAAATGCATGGGTATCACTTTTCAGTTCCCAGTTCATGTTCTGATAAAGGTATGCCCATCATCTCATAGGGTAACTGACAGCTGTGAAATTTCTTATGGTGAATTATGACTGCTGGTGACATATAGTATTACATGTCTTATGGCTGCTCCGGAATTTTTGCAACAGGCCAGGAAACATCAGCATGTTTCTCATATGTTGTCAGGGCTCTGGTTGCAAAGTGAATGTGTAGGACTTAAGGGGTTGAATGTTTGCATCAAGTAGTCTACCATCTGTTGTAGGGAAAATTCTCATTATGATACTACTCTTGACTAGATTTGATAGTACACCTTTCTCAATGTTTTATGGATTCTGATTTCTTGTTTTTGATGATTCCTTGATCTTAGATACCTCTTTCACTTTTTCACTTTTCTTGGGCATTCATATGGTGTCATCAATGAATTGTTGATCTTTCAGTGACCTTTTTGCTCATTTTTATCTTTGTTGAACTCCTTTAGGTTCACCACCTAAGTTTAGACTATATTTAAGTCTTTTTATGATCATCTGATCATTTGATTTTGCTCACTCTAATGTCATAGGCAAAGTATGTAATTCTTTCTTTCACCATGCATTATTTCTCTGTGCCTAGAATTGATGGGCTTTGCCTGCAAGAGGTTACACCATGTATGAAAAGTCACCTTTTCCAAGACTGTATCATTGTGAGTACATTCTCGTCAAAGAACCTTTTACTTCAAAGGAACATTCTCGTCAAAGAACCTTTCACTTCAAAGGACTCTATATTTCCATGTTACTGGAAGTAGTGCAGCCTTCTGCTGAAGGAGCCTTTAGGAATGTCGTGTTTAACAATAGGACTGTTTTGTAGAAATTAGTCCCGCAGAGATTATGTATAAACAAGAAAATTGAGAAGTAAACTAAGGCGAAACAGATTGAGTAAAGGAGGCTTCCAGGTATAAGAGCATTAAGACACAGGAGGGTGAGAGGCTTGCTTTGGGATGAAGTGAATTATGCTGATGTGGTATATTAGAGGTGATTTGTTGTCAGTAAGCTGACAGAGTATTTGAAGTGGTCAAACTATATCACAGAATTTAGCTTTGGAGGAAAGGTACAGTTTTCAGTATCTTATGAATGATGTCTGGAGATTGGATAAATTGCTAGTAAGGTGATTGTTTGTATCCCCTTTTTCAAATAGGGAGAAGCATTTAAGTAAAAAACAAAAGGCCTTCTTTGGCTGTTTTTTTTTTATTGATTATTGAATATAATCATTACTAGTTGCATAAATTTTATGTATATTCATGCATCTTGATGTTAATCTGCTCTTATAATCTGTGATATTATAGCTCTTGCTTTCTTAGATTTGTTACATTTTCATTTTTGGCTTTTTATGAAATATGAAGCCACCTCTGAAAATGCTAGTTCTTTTTTGTTCATTTTAACCAATTCAAACCACTAGTATTCACTTGAAGCTTTTCATGCTTATTAACTTATTATTTCACTGAAACAGAATTTTATCATTTTATTTATTTTTCCATTGATGAGTTTACCCTTTTTTCCATGTATCATACCACCCCTTCATGTCCAAATTATTATTTTCCAAATTCTATCTTGTTGTGTCTTGAATGTAAAGCAAGTCATGTGTTTACTGTACAATATTAGAAATATGACTTGCATATTATCTACCCCATTTCCTTTTTGTTCACCACTTTACAACTACATTATAACTACTGTAGGCATCTAGTCACTTTATCTTGTTTTCAGATTTTAGCAGACTTGGAGGATTCACAGTTTGCAGCACTTCCCCCAGAGTTAGCTCAGGAAGCTCAGACACTTCGTCGGCAGCGCGAGGAGCGCAATCGACACGTACATGAACATATGTTCAGCCGTTCTGGTACCTCCCTTTCATCAATTCTACGCAACACAGCTCGTATTGGTTCACGTCTCATGCATTCATCAAGTTGGTCAACCAGCTGGAATCTCCGACCCTCATCAAGTGGCCAACAAGTGACGACTACGTAAGACAAGATTTTCATTTTCCCTGTAGAATAATACACAGTGGTGTGAAAGTTAGGAAATGCAGAGGAAATAATCAGCCTCACATGTCATGTTGATTTTTCATGATAAATGCTCAAACAAACCTGGTGACATCATAACACTTCTGTATTCTTCTTCCTAGTGACATCCTCACGTACCTCAACAGATAGGTCATATCTTAGTACATTCAACATTATTTGAGTCTTTTAAGTTTCTCCATAGACTAGAGGCAACAACTGGAAACAATTTACTATGGAATGTTGATATGTGTAAGGATATTGTTTAGAAGAATGCATAAAGCACATTGAAGTGGTGGCTGTTACGAGCGTGATAACAGTGATTTACAGTTCTGATTAGCACAGAGTCTTTTGTGTGGGACATACAGGACTGTTATTGCTGTCACAAAAATGCACACTTGTATTGAGCTGGGTCATATGTAAAGAAGGGACTGATAGATGTAGGTTTTTCACTGAATAGTTATATCACATATAATGATCTCACATATAGCAAGGGATGGGTATATAGGGAAGATATTAGGATGTATGATAAAATATGCTATCTATCCCCTTTTTATGTGCTGCTGAAGGTGAGTTTGTTATCTCCTTACAGCAGCAGCAAGCCACGTGGCCGTCAACTACTGGACCATGAGGCTATGACTTGCCTTTTAGTTCTTCTTTTCGTGGATGAACCCAAGTTGAACACTGGTCGACTACATCGAGTACTTCGTTATTTGTGTCACCATGCACCTACCAGGGATTGGGTTATCAAGGTAAATAGTCAGGATAGGTTTATTACCAAGTTGCATGTATTTAATTGTTTTTTCTGCCTTAGCAAGGCAGCATATGAAGCAGACAAACAACAGCCTCATTTGCACACATCTACATACTAGCTGTCATGTAGTTTGTACCAAAAGTAAAGCCTACCATCCACACTCATGCCCAACAGAGTGTACCTTTGTTTACTGTTGCCTTTCATATGCCATGATTCAACTCACGGACAGAACAACACCCCCTGTATATCACACTGATCCATTTAATTTCATTTCTGAATGTTCAGGTGCTAATACTCCCAAAGCCTTCTTCTCCCTATCTTTCCATCTCTTTCTTAGGCTTCCCATTATCCCCTCCCCCTCACAGTTCTGATATACAGATCCTTTTAGTTGATCAGACTTTGCTCACTACCAAACCTCTCTCAGCCCTCCTCATACCATATACTGTCTTCAGGCTTTTCATTCTTAACACATCCACTTTCTTTCATTTCTTTGTATTCAGTGCCTGACTGTTATCCATACAATAGTGTCAAGACTACTGTACCTTCAGAGATAGCTTTCTTTGCCTAACAGACACTGACCTCTCCCTCCTTGTATGCCTTAGTTCTCCCAGAATTTTAGTCCCCTTTCCTTCCCTGTTACCCACTTTGCTGCCCATGGTTCCATCTACTGTTATAGCCTCTCTTAGGTACCTAAAGTTTTCCGCATCCTGTAAACCCTCCCCATCCAAACTTACAAATCATCTTATCTTATCCCACAGCTGTGCTTCATTTCCTTACTTTTAACTTTGTTTTAATACTTTTTCCCAAACTTTGTCAGAGGCTTCTGGGATTTCTCTTTGTAGTGTGCCATTAAGGCTGTGTCATCTGCAGACAGCAATTAACTCACCTCCCAATTCCCATCTACCAACCTCAATATAATACACACTTTCTCATCACTTGTAAGAATTTTGCTCTCTCTCTAAGTATATTAAATGCCAGGGGTAATCTCATTGTATGTCAGGCTTAATGACCCAAAGCTAGATTTCTTCAATGTGGAAAATTATACATACACTTCTTAAAAAAGATCTTTTAATACAAATTAAGAACCTGTATATCTTAAAAATGCTCACCATTTATTCAGATTAAGATATTGTAGTCTTAGCATTTAGATTTGAATATTTTAGACGACCAAATGAAAAATATATTCCTCTTCAGAAGTTTGTTGTAAAATTCCTCTTTCATTCAGAAAGGAATGTTGGTATGATTACCTGTTTATGCAAACAAAGAAGTTTTACATTCTTGGTACACCATCTCTTTATTACTCTTTATTGTCATACAACTTGGAGCATTTTTAACCTTATTGCATTCAGCCATTTCTTCACTTTCATTCATCCACCAATGCATTTAATGTTGATTTTATGATATTTGCTGTTGCAGGCACTGTTGTCAATTTTAGAGCGATGTGGTGACCAGGGTCAGTTTGGTAATAACCGTGTTGGAGGCAGTAGTAGTGATATGCCAATGCCAAGCTTACCTCTAGTCACACCTGACCCTTTAAGTAAAGGTGGCAGTAAGAAAATGACTATTGGTGGGAGAGTAGACCCTACACCTCTGTCATCAACTCCGGTTTGGCGCAGTGAATCTCGTTCCCCTGTTGCACCCTCTTGGCTTAGTATGAGCATGGATGCTGCTCTTGGTTGTCGGGCAAGTATCTTCCAGATTCAGCGCACTCAGCAGACAGGGAAACGCACTTCAGCAGCAGCATTAACTACAGCTGTTAATATTCATCCTCAAGCAGCTCCACTAGTGTGCAGGTCAGTTCAATGACGACATCCATGCTTGGTGTTGTAAGTTAGATATGAATGACTTCAGAAGGCAATTTATAAGTTCTTAAGCATATATACTTTAGACAGAATCAGAGATTTTGGATATAGATGCAGCAAGGGAAAATGAGGTTACCTAGAAAAGAAGCCTGTCATTGCATGAGGGAGGAAAGTCATAATGTACAGTTTTGCAAATACTGGTAATCAGAATTGTCTCTAATGATTTTAGTTGTGTAGATAAGACTGTGTATCAAAACAGAGAAACAGAGAAATAACTTCGCGTGATAGAGTGTAAAGGCTAGATTGTCTAAATGTACATCAGTGAAAATTGTAAATGGAGAAATATGCATTTGGAGACTTGAAGGGTGATGTTAGAAAACTGTTCATCTCTATCTATATGTATATTTGTTTGACTCACTTGCACCCTGAAAGTAGATGAGTCTTTAGTAGAAGGCTGACCTCATGAAGCATAAGTATTAGGCATATTTATTTATGTAATGATTTATATTTTCTTTTCTTTTTTCATACTTGTTCGCTATTTCCCACGTGAGTAAGGAAGTGTCCTGAACAGATGACTGAGCCTTAGAGGAAAAAAGATTTTCATTTGACTTCCTTCTGTTCATCCTTTTGGAGAGAAATACAGGAAGGAAGGATATCCATTTCCATTCCAGCCTTTCTTAGTTGCCTTCTACAATATGTGGCGGATACATAGACAGTATTCTTTCTACCCTGTCCCCAGGGATAGAATGTTTATATATACATGTAATTTGTTTCCATATGTTTGAAACATTTCATTACATATTTTTCAGCTCCCTGAATCATACTCAATTTATAACCACATCTCTGTTAAGAATGTCATAACCAGTTTTACAGTGTTGACTGTGGACAGTTTTGTAAAGATGAAAAGAAAGAGTAACCAGAGGGTATAGCAAAAGGCTAAGAAACTTGCTAACATTTTTGTGACACGATTTCTGTATTATCAAAGTCATGGAATGAGCCGAGGGATGAATTCAAACAGGACATGGAAGTTTAAAAGTTATATGATTGATATTAACTCACTGGAAATAGATTTAGGGTATATATGATTAATTCTATTGGCTATATGTACTTACTTAATACACCCCATGAAAATTTGGAGTGGAGGTAATGTTGGTAGGTACTTTTGTAATAGTAGAAAAGTTCAAGAGGTAGGACCTAATGAATGTAGAAATTGCAGACTAATATTTACACATTGACATTTGCATTTTAAGTTTAGCATTTTGAATAAGTCATGTATCCCATTTTATATTTTTTACAGACATGCACTAGACACCTTGATCTCATTGGCCAAGAGTTTTCCGAGCCACTTCCTACCACACCAGGGTAAAGAATCAGATGATAATAAAAGTGAAGTGAAAAAACCTGGCAGCGGAACAGCCACAGGTGCTATAAGTAAAAACTCCAAAGGATCATCATCAAATCAAGCTAGTGAATGTACAGACTTTTGGGAATTACTTGTGAAATTAGACTCAATTAGTGTGTCCCGGAAGGGAAAGGGCCTCCCCAGAACACACTCTAGTGCAGGTGGTGGTAGTGAAGAAGAGCAGCGTGTTACTAGTCTTGAAGCATCAGCACTTGGCCAGCTCATACAACAGTTGGCTCATCCTGTCGTGCGCAGGTCTTCACTCCTTACAGATAGGCTGCTTCGACTTCTTGCTCTCATCTCTCTAGGGCTTCCTGACACTGCTGACACAGCTACCACACAGAATTCCAATGCCTCACAACACTCCATTGAAAATACTCAAACTTTAGAACACCTACTTAAGCTAGCAATTCAGGTAGGTAATGTTTTCAGATATGGTTCTTTAGTATTTACTCATAAGTATCTTCTATAACTTGTTTCCTTCTAAATAGGGTGGATCAAATGCTTCTAGGCTTGCATCTTTGCAGGAATAAGTGCTCAGCTTAGAGCCCTCATCCTCACCACTGTAGGCTGGCAAAGAGTTTGGAACTCATTTCCGAGGGATAGACTTGTTGACCTTGCTACTGTATCTGTTGAGAATGTTTTACAAGATAGTATTTTTTGCTCTAGCTATGTATGTCACAATTGATCACCACAGTACATTGATCCAAGGAGGATAATATGTCATGATTATTGTGTGTAATGTATTTTCTCATTTTTCCATTTTTAAGCCTCATACTTTCTTGTGTTCATTCGCACAGCCCTTTTACTGTTTTACCTGAAGGCATTTATCCAGCCCTTATCATATGCTTAAAATAAATCTTAGAAGTCTGTCTGTTTAGTCTTGATATGACTCTATATTTCATCAGATGCTATGTTGTCATACTGATTCGTCAATCATTTCATTCTCTTAGTAGTTCATCTTCAACAGTGAATTATTTATGATATTCTTGAATCTCAGGACAATCAGACTGTTCCATTCCTGTCATGAAATGCAAAAGGATAGCTTAAATTATCAGTTTTTTAAACATTTGTAAACAGCCCATTTCTTTGCACAGTGGCTCAACACTCGGTAAATTTTAAGCAACTCAGATTTCTCATTGTTTCACGTGTTTATCTGGTTCCTGTTATAATCATCATCCTTTTGCTGTTTGTGTTCACATTCACTTGCTTTGGTTATTCAAATTAACTAAATATTTCATTTACTCATTTATTGGCATTATCATATGCATACAGAAGCAGCATTATCCTATCTATACTCATTTCACTGTTAATTTAGCTCAAGCTCCTACTTTTATTAGGTATTTTGTTTTGCTCTTAATCAGGTTTTAACAAGTAAATCATGCTCTGAGGAGGGTTTGGAAGATGCAACAGCCCTGTTGCTCCACCTGTCTCATGGCCCTCCACCAGCAAGGGATCAGGTGCTACGGCTACTTCTCCAAGGTGCAGCTACACTGGGTTCTACGGTAGCAACTCATATTGCCGCTCTCTTAAGTGACCTGAAGGCTTATAATGCCTCACACCCACCGATATCCATTCATGAGGAAGAACAACAGCCCCTTGTTACTGATAAAAGCAAGAAGGGTGTATTGCAGGATAGGTAAATTTTGGTGTTAAGTGAATATGTGAAAGATACCTTTTTGTGATTTGAATAGGTATGATCCTTGAGGTTTTCTTGTTTTCATTTTTCTGAGGTATGTCTTGAGAGATGTTCTTGACATGTTATTCTTTTAACTGATCTTGATGTTCTATTGAAAGATAGTGAATATGGCATATTTGGTTTTTTACTAGTTTTGCCCATTATTTTCATATGCAGTGTAACTATTATTCTTCTTTGAATAGATTTACCCATGAATGTGTTGTCATCAGTGGAACAACAAAAGTGAAGCCCCCGTGTGAACTTCAGCTCGCTTCCATGTCGGCCCTTACCAGCAAAACTTCTTCACAGGCTTTCTTCCTTCGTACCCTAAAAGTTATTATACAGCTGAGAGATGCCATCAGATTATCTCGTACAAGAAGAAGTGGTAAGGGAATTATCATTTGATTAGTTAATCATTATTTAGGTTTTTTGTGATATGTGTTCAGAGCTTTTGTCATCAATTTACATCCTTCCCATCCAGATGGCTAAAGGTGGTTTCATTCACTTCTATATGGTTAAAGGGGTTACATTCCAGGCCCCCTTTCCCAAATTTATTCATACACTTTAGCCATGCTACTTAAAAGAGAACATTTTTAGCAATATTTTGAACCTGTAAACTGTGACATTAGAGACAAATGGATGGAGGGAGGTTGAACTATTCACACTGATAGTGAAGAGAGTCGACAGTCTGATGATACTGTCATTTAGCTGATCATGTAATTAGTTTGATATGAATTGTAGGAAAATAGATGTTTGTATGTATTTTTTTCATACTATACTGCACAGTACTTCCAAAGAATTTATAGCTCAAGGAGTAAGTTACCTGAAAGTAGGGAGTACAATTCTCATATTTGTTTTATGTTTATACTCATATTTTTGTGTGGTAATAAAAAGATTGTGGTTGAGAGAGCAGAAGAGGGTGTATTGAAATGGTTTGGTCACTTGCAGAGAATGAGTAAGGAAAGCTTGACAAAGAGGATAATTATGTGTCAGAGGTGGAGGGAACGAGGAGAAGTGGGAGACCAAATTGGAGGTGGAAGGATGGAGTGAAAAAGATTTTGAGTAACTGGGGCCTGAACATGCAGTAGGGTGCAGTAGGCGTGCAAGGAATATAGTGAATTGGAACGATGTGGTATACTGGGATCAACGTGCTGTCAATGAATTGAACCAGGGCATGTGAAGCGTCTGGGGTAAACCATGGAAAGTTTTGTGGGGCCTAGATGTGGAAAGGGAGCTGTGATTTCGGTGCATTACACACGACAGCTAGGGACCAAGTGTGAACGACTGTAGCTTTTGTGTCTTATGTGAATTATGTGAGTTAAATGCTTGGTATGCAGAAAGATAGGATGTGGACCTATAAGAAGGGTAGTGAGTGGTGGGATGAGGTAGCTAAATTGCTTGTGAATAAGAAAGGAGAGGTGAATGGACAATACCTTGTGGTGAAGGAGTGTGATTGGGAATTGTACAAAAGATTGCAGCGGGAGGTCGAGGAAAATTACTGGTGCTGAGACAAGAACAAATAAGAGATAGGTTGAAAGAGTATTCATAAAGTTTAGGGAGAATAAGCAAATATTTTGGAAGGAATAGAATAAAGTTTGCAAGTAAAGAGGAAAATGGGAGTGACAGTAAGGGGAGCAGATGGGGAAGTGGAGGTTAAGAAGAAGTGATAAAAAGATGAAATAGGTGTTTTGAAAGATTCTTGAATGTGTTGGAACTTGGATAGCAAATGTGATGCGTATGTGTTGAGACAGTGTGTTGAGTAAGAAAGTCATGATGAATAGTTAGTAAAGAAGAGAAGAGGTAATGAAAGCCTAGCTTAAGAAGAAATGCAGCAAAACTGCAGGAGTAGGTGGGATTGCATTTGAGTTTCTTAAGAAAGGGGGTGACAGTACTGTTGATCAGTTGGTCAGGCATTTTAGTGGATGTATGGCCTAAGTTTAGGTGCCATGGGACTGACAGAACGCATGTATAGTGCCCATATACAAAGGAAAGTGGGGTAAAAGTGAGTGCTGGAATTAGGGATGTATGTCTATTGAGTGCGCAAGTTTAATAGTATGGAAGAGTGATGATTAGAAATGGTGGTGTAAGGCACAGAGTATCAGACAGGGAAGAAGGAGTGGGTGTAGCTTCAGAAGGAGTTGTGGATGTGTGGACCCGATGTTTCTTTGAATAGATTATTTAGAAATATTTGGATGTAGAGGGATATGTATAAGGTATTTATGGACCTGGAGAATGCCTATGTTAGCGTTGATAGAAAGGCCTGGTGAACATACTTAAATATATGATGTGGATTGGATGCTACTGAATGCAGTTTGGTGTTTTTATCTGAAGAGTAAGGTGTGTTTGTGAGCAGGAATGTATGTAACATCCACCCAAAATTTTCTTGAAACCCATGTCAAAAAATGAAAAGTGCATTGGTGTAATTTCACGAACTCGGTGTATACATGTTGGGGAAGGGTGTTCAGACAGTGGCCAACGAGTATTCCATTTCATTTTTTCCTGTAAAATTCCTTTCTTGCTTTACCCTTGCAGTTCATATTCTTTCTTCCATTAGTTTTACTGCCAGATGTTGTTACCAAAAGGATTGGAGGACAAGGAGAAAGCCCTCTTACTGTTCATTTGTTATCTGTCATGTCTATAACACCTCCAGCTTAGAATTAAACCAACAGATAACCATATCATTGGCCAACAGGCTTACTGTTCTTTGTACTTGTACTTAAACACTGACATATATTTACATAATTCATTTTATTAGTCACAGTCACAGAAACTACTCATAAGGGAAGACTTAAAAGTAAATGATTTTTCTCCTTTTTTGTGTAACAGGTACTCAACCAAGTAATGTCGTATGTGATAGACTAACCAATGGCAGTCAAGATACAGCAGGTAGCCAAGAACAGTCAGATGCAGCAAATAATCAGGCACCATCTGAAGTAGTTGGCAGTCAGCAACAGCATGATGCAGTAGTTCAGGAACACCAAGAAACAGCAGGTAACCAGGAGCAGGTGAACACAGCACCCAGTGATGAGCCACATGAAAATGATAGTCAGCATCAGGGACAGCAACAGCCACATCCACAAGACCAAAGTGAGAGAGATGTTCTTCCGGTGGTATTAATAGATGTACCTAATCCAGAGGCTGACAATGCGGCCAATGCATCAGCAGCTCCTCAACAAGAAAGTACCCAGCCCACTGCTGAAGCAATGGATGTGGACAATGAAGTATTAGGTGAGGCGTAGATTTTAGGTATTCAGGATGTTTTAATTGCAGTTTATAGTAGTTCCAAAAGCATTTTATCAATGTAAGTCTTGAACTTTGAATGCAAAAGAACTGAAGAGGGTGAACATTTGGAAATTAAATGCCTGAGGACAGTACATGGTGAGAGAAGGGTTGATAATGAAAGGAATAGCAGTTTAAGAATGAGCTGTGGTAGCAAGTGCAGTATGATTTAGAGAGCTGACCAGGGTGTGTTGAATTGGTTTGGACATATGGAGAGATTGGGTGAAGATAAACTGATAAACACGATCTACCTGACAGAATTGGAGGTAGTAAGATGTGGGGGGAAAACTAAAAAAATGGAAGAATGAAGTTAGAGGATTTGAGATGCCAGGGCGCATGAATATTCAGGAAAGTGAGAGATATGCATGAAATAGAGTAAATTGGAGTGGTGAAGTGTATGGTAGCAAATTGCTGTTCTTGGGCTGAGCCATGGCATATGAAGAGGTCAGGGGAAGATACAGAATTTGTTTGTTCTGTAGGCCTTGGTTGTGGCTTCAGTGCAATATACATAACAGTAAGAAAGTAGATGTGAGCTAATGAGACTGCTGTTTTATCTGTCCCTAGCATTACTCTGGTAAAATGGGACACAGCAAACAAGTATGAAAGAATGTGTTTGGGTGAGGAATATCTGAGGTGACATAAAGGCATGTGAAGATCAGATTGCAATTTTTTGTCATGGAAAGGAGAAGAATTGGTGGATTACAATGAGTTAGATTGTAAGAAGTTAAGTAAAGATATTGCAGAAAGCTTGTACAGTGCAGTAGCTACTTTTTTCTATCTTTTGCATATGGTTGACAGAGGTAAGAAACGCTTAGAAACAGTTGAATATATAGAATGAAAATAGGAACGTGAGTCATTTACGGAATTGAAAAATCATTAGAAAAAGTGATGAAGGAAAGCCTCTTACAGTAGTACAGTCATGCAGGTTGTATGACAGATGGTGAGCTAGAAAATATTTGTGTGGCAGTATGATCCAGATTATTAGGAGAGAAGGTAGGTTGTAAGTATGATGGACAGATGTAGAGTGAATTGCTCAGGGATAGAGATACTTCAGATGATTACACAAAAGGAACAAAAGCATAAGATGTATTGTGTGGGAAGGTGTAGTTGTGAAATGAGATGTTTGTCTTGTTGAATATTTCTTTCCTTATTCTCAAGTTTTTCGTGTACTTGCATAATGAAAATGAGGTTATGTATTTGAGAGCTTTTAAGCAGCATGTTCTTAATGCACTATATGTACTATAAAATAGGGACAGATGAACATGATTAATTTTATGCAATTAGCTAATTGTAGGTACTGTGTGAAAGTACTTGGTTTAAAAAGAGGGACACTCTTAAGTATACATGGGTAAGTGTGGTTGATGGTAAGTGAACATTATTAGATTCAGTTGCACTTGATAGGTGTTCTGAAGAGAGACTTTTAAATGTAAAGGTGCTGAGAGGAGTGGAGACAGGTGGTTGGATGTCTCATCACTTCTTGGTGGTCAGCTGGATCTTTAGATAGAGGCAAAGAAAGCAAGTGTATATTTCATATCAGCTGTTGTATAGAGTTAATTGATTGGTCAGATTGTCAAGATAAAATTCTTTTGGGAATAACAGGTAAGGTGAATTGGAGAGGCCCATGAGAGGGTGCACAAAAAAGCTTATTAGGTCGGAGCAAAATGGCTTCAGAGGGTTAGAGGATATTTGGAGGTGTATGCTTTCAAGAATTTGTGAAAGAAATAAAAAAAAGTGCCTTGTATGAATCATTTATGGATATGGAGGAAGCATATGATGGGGTTGATGTGGGAGCACCTTATATACAATATCTGTTCCCCATATTTATTCAAGGGCAGTACTCTGCTAAGGTTTATTGTGAGTGTAAACATTTGACACTCTCAGGGTGAACTCATCATACATCTAATTACTGAAACTGTTGTTTCTAATGGTGTGAGCACCAGCAGCCCACCTCTTTGTGCCTTAGGCTGTCTTGAGAAAACAATGTCCCTTCTTTACTCTTCCTGGCTGTCACTTCATTTTAGGATATTCTGTGCAGTATAGTATTTCTACCTGTCCTTCAAGATGGACGGCTTTCACCTTTTAAGAAGAAAACCCAAATTCTCTCTTGAAAGCAAGAAAATGTGGTTACACATGAGATTTATAGGCACACTGTGCATTCAGAATACATGATCAGGTGGCTGCTTCCTGTAACACCTTATCAGTGCCTCACCTCATTCAAAACCCAGTGGACCCAAAACATGGACCTAGAGTTGTTCAAGAACTTGCCAGTTTCATGCCTATCTGAAGCTGATATTCAAGGCCAAAGGAAAGATAACAAAGTACTAAAATGCAAACATGACATTGCCTTTGAAGATGTATGGGGAGGTAGACAATGTTTCTCGTAAGCACTGACAGATGCTATGGATATATACATTTGGTAATAGAAATATTTCTGCTACTATGGAAATAGATATATGGCAATCAAATATGAAAAAACAAATACTTGGAGAAAGAAGGTGACTTACATGTCATATATGGATCTAGAGGAAGCAGTTGTTGAGGTTAACAAGGAGCATCTTATGTAAGGTGTTATATATGTATATTTGGTAATAGTTGCAAAAGGCAATGAGGGGTTTATACTGGGAAAGTAAGATTTGCTTGCAGTGAGTCTTTGTCAAGGACATGATATCAGTATGTTTTTTTATGAAAAGGATGGGAGGGAGGTAGATGCAGAGGTTTAACAACAAGGGATAGAACCAGTTTTGCAGTATATTTAGCTTGACAGAATATTTGGAGGTGAATCAGATGCCGTTTGCAAATGATACAGCTCTTATGACAGACTGCAGAAGGTCATAAAACTTGTGACAGACTTTGCTAGTATGTGTTATGAGAGAGAGATTAAAGTAAATGTAAATAAAAGCAGTGTAATGATATACTGTAGGGGGTTGAAACAAATCAAGGTTGTCTTAATTGTGAGTTTTGATTTAGTTCTTTAGGTACTTAGGACTGAATTTTGCAGTAGACAGAACCAAAGAGGCAAGCAAGACACAGATTAAAGAGGAGCTTAAATTTGTAGGGGCATCATTGAGCATGTGTAAGAAAGATCATTGTTTGTAAGGGCAAAGGTAGGGACGTTTGAAAATGTATTTTTGATAGTATTTTATGGATTTTAATTTTTGACCGTGAATGCCAAGGAAAGGAAGATAATGAATTTGCTGGAAATTAAATGGGCATATGGTAGGTTGATTATGCATGGAACGACTGTGTCAGAATAGTGTAGTGGTGAACATAGGCTGCTTGTGAGGGCTGACCATATCCTGAAATTATTAAGGCACATGAAGAGGATGGGTTGAGAAAGACTGAAAAGAAAAAGACCCTCTTTTTCAGAAGTTAAGTGGGAAAGGAGAAGAAGGTCATAGAAGGATGGAGTGAAAGAGGCTTTGGAGTTTTTGTTGCCTAAAGGATGGAGTGAAAGAGGCTTTAGAGTTTTGTTGCCTAAACATTCAGAAGGGCAAAAGACTTTTCCTGAAGGAAATATTTGGAATAGTATGGTGTATAAGGGGCATTTTACTGTTAATGGGATGAATTTGGACATGTAACAGTCAATCATGGAGTAGCCTCTGGGGCTGGGTTGTAAATGGTTGTGTTTGGTTATAATACATTATGTACACATGACAACTTAAGACTGAATGTGTGCAAGGAGGCCATTGTTTGCTTGTTCTTAAGTCTACTTCACTAAATTGGGGAAATTAGTGTGGTATAAAAAAAGAAAAACGAAAAAATATATATGGTTTTAAGGGGCCATAGATATTGTTTTTAGGCTTTGAAAAGTCTCGGTATTAATTTTTTCTCTTTTTTTCAGAAACCACAGAATTAGGTAGTTTAAGTGCCCAGTTAAATCTAGATGAACTATGGTCAACGTTATCTCAGTGTCTAATAGAGCTAGGTGAGACACAAGATACCCATGCAGTTTTGGTATTACAACCAGCAGTAGAGGCCTTCTTCCTGGTTCATGCCTCAGGGGCATCAGGAGACCGAAGAGAGCGTTCCACCACTCAAGCAGAGTCGCGTGAAGCTCAGCTGGCACACCTGCATCATGAGATTGCACCGCTCTCTCCCCTTCCAGCAGCAGCCGCAGATGGTATGTTTGAAAATAGAATTCACTCTTTGTTTGCTAAAAAAAATTTATATTTTTTACCCACCAACAGAACTTGAATAGCACATGCTGTATATTGTCTAGTCAGAACAGATCATCCCTACAATACCTTGTGTCTTTTTTAGGCTAGCCAGTTTTAACTCTAAAAGATTTATGATTTATAAAACAAGTTGATATGGTACAGCTAACCCTCAGCAAGTCATAACCAGAGCCTCACATTAAGGACAAGTATTTGAGATGTCCCTTAGTCATTGTTTAAGTACTCTCTCTCTCTCTCTCTCTCTCTCTCTCTCTCTCTCTCTCTCTCTCTCTCTCTCTCTCTCTCTCTCTCTCTCTCTCTCTCTCTCTCTCTCTCCCTCTCTCTCTCTCTCTCTCTCTCTCTCTCTCTCTCTCTCTCTCTCTCTCTCTCTCTCTCTCTCTCTCTCTCTCTCTCTCTCTATTTTATTCTTTTTTAGTAGATGGCTGGAGCCTGTCTTATTGCTTTAAGTCTGTGGAACCAAGAGTATTCCATATTTGTACTGCTGTTGAGGTTTTAAAGACAGATTCAGTTTGTGTGTTCTACCTTATGCCAATCTTTTTGTGCTACCTCACTAAACCCCATGTAAGAGCAGCAGGGGCTCAGAACATGATTAGTGAGGTAGGGTATAATACACCCTTTACAATTATTTTGTAATTATTTTATTGTTTTTAATAATTCTTCAGTTTTTTAGTTTATTCATTATTCAACAAAATTTTTAAGAATCTGTTGTAGTTAACAAAAAATGTTTGAATGGAAATATAAAACATTATTTAATGGGCCAGACAGTTTATTGTATGTTAAAAAATGGTTGTTATATATGAGTTGATTTACTTAAAGGTACACTTTTTTGCCCATAATTTTTCACTGGCAAATGCTTTCCCTCACTTTTTCCTTTATTTGTTTATGACAGATCAGAAATTTTGTGGAACTTCCCCGCAACATTTCCTTTAAGATAGTACAACATTTTCTCCACCTCAGTGTTATAGATCCTTCTCAAATAGGTTCTTAAAGAGCACGTCACTTGACTACCTCACTGGTCCTGCACAGTAAATATACATTTGAATACCACCTAGTATATATACTGTGTGGGCCTCAGTTCTTTATTAGCCTGAATATGTCTTGCCTTTATTTCTCCTCCAGCCATTCTCATTTTTGTACCAGTCTAGCAATGCTGGCAGGAGTGAATCCCCAAAGTAAACGTATTTTGAAACTTGACCTTTGATTTTTTTTTCATCTTTGTTTACATAAATACGTACAAAATTCATTTGTCATATAGTATGATTATTTGATTATTGATTGAAAGCTAGCATTAGATAGATTTATGAAAGAGTTATGGTCAATCCATTAATTTTTCTTGTTCTTGCTTGTATGGAGAGGACTTCACCTAACTTTATCATTTAATCCTCCCCTTTCCCCTTGCCCTCTATTCATACCATTGGAAAATTATATAGTTGATTTACTGGCATCTATCCTGGTGATGACTGAGTAATGCATTTTGAAATTGAACGCGTCAGGTTAAGAAATTTTTGAGCTATTCATCCTGATTCAGGTTTCAAGAGCCACATTATGACTTTACACATTTGTGAATTGTATTTGATGAGCATGTGATCCTTTCTATCCCATTTATGCAAGCAATTATTTTTATTTTTCAGCAGATGGAGAAAGGAGTACTCATCAAGCTAGTGTAAGAAAACGAGAAAATTCTGTGTCGCAGGTGACAGAATATAGCCCTAGTGATACTGAGAAGTTCCTAAAATTTGCAGGTTGGTTTTGTAACTCTTTTCCAGTTCTTTAGTTTTCTTTTAGAAGTTTCATTAGCCGTGTATATATGATTTATTAATATCTCCTAAAAGGCAACCATCATATCTTCTTTTCTTATGAGATAGCTGCCAACATGATATAATGTTTTCTTAAAGAATAGCAGCCAACTGCACATGATGTTTCAACTTTACCTGTCAGTGTTTACATTTCAAATTGATTTAAGGTTACATTAGATGCCTATAGAGGTCCCCAACATCACCCAGCAGGCATGGGAAAAATTGTGTTCTGCACAGTATATTTTGTTTCTGTTGGAAGTACATTGCCTTCAACCTCTTAGGTCATGCATTTAATGCATTTATAATGGAAAATGAATAGATTATTGGATGATTTGATTGAGAAAAGAGAATAAGAATATATAGTAAAAGGTGAAGAATTAAGTCACATAGTGATATTTATGGTAACAATGAGGAGGTTGGCCTATATGAGACCCCATCACTCTCAGGATCAGTCTTTCTGCAGTCACATGGAACAGATTCCGTAATTTCTGCTTGGCCTTCACAAATGATTGAAAAGAGCTAGAATATTTCTAAGTTTAAGGTATCATTTGTATTAGTGCATGGTGTTTTATTTTGTGTGCAGGTTGTATTATATCTGCTTACTACTGAAGTTGTGCTTGTATAAGAAATTGTATTGAATTTCGATATAAAGTTCAAGTAGCATGATATAAAAAGCAGA
Source organism: Panulirus ornatus (assembly GCF_036320965.1). Classification (NCBI taxonomy): domain Eukaryota; kingdom Metazoa; phylum Arthropoda; class Malacostraca; order Decapoda; family Palinuridae; genus Panulirus; species Panulirus ornatus. The sequence goes on along the minus strand of NC_092247.1, from coordinate 7,579,624 downwards.
AAGAATTGACTAAAATTAAAAATGGCAGAAAAGAACTTCATGGAATTTTGGGAAGAAAAATTGAGTAGATAAGTCGTGGAGCTCTTACTAATATATTGATGGCGCCCTGTAAATGCCGAAAAAAAAAGTGAAGTAAGCATCATAGTTGTAGAAACTTTTGTGAATGAGGAATGAATTTAAGGAGCATATTGATAAGATAGTTCTGTGATGCCAAATGATAGAATATTCTTTGATATGTGTCATTGTTTTTTCTTCCCTACAGAGACACACAGGAATTTAAGGAGCATATTGATAAGATAGTTCTGTGATGCCAAATAATAAAATATTCTTTGATATGTGTCATTGTTTTTTCTTCCCTACAGAGACACACAGGACTGTCCTCAATCAGATCTTGCGACAGTCAACTGTTCACCTTGCTGATGGACCGTTCAGTGTTCTTGTAGATCACACACGTCTATTAGACTTTGATATTAAGCGTAAATACTTCAGAACTGAATTAGAACGTGCAGATGATGGCATGCGGCGAGAAGACTTAGCTGTACATGTCCGAAGAGAGCATGTATTTGAAGACTCATTTAGAGAACTACACAGACGATCTCCAGATGAATGGAAAAATAGATTTTACATAGTATTTGAAGGCAAGTATAATTTTTTTCATTGTAAAGTAAACATACATTTGATGCATTGATCTTCAGTCTTATTGATTACAAACCAGCAAGAAATAATAATGCAGTTGACTGTAATACAAATTATATGGTACATTTTACTGACATTGAAGTTAATATAGAATTAACAGCAAACCGATTGTAGACCTGGATGAACGTAAGTATAACATAGCAATAAAAGACACTAGCGAAACAGAAAAACTTAAATTTTGGTTTGACAGAATTGAGGTATTGCCAGGAACAGACATAGATTTTACTTATTTGTTCATGTTCACTCCCTAAATGCCATGGATAGTGCACTTAAACCAAAACCCTTTATCCACAATCAAGCCCCACACACCTATCTGTGATCACATTCCCATGTTCAGCACTTAGAAAGTACATCACCCTCTGTGATCCGTATCACTTCAGTTTGTTTTATGTCTTGCACCCTTCTGTGTGTTCAAGCCTGAAGCTTTTAAAGGATCTCTCACTCATCATTCTATCTGCTCCTTGGTTTCTTCCATTTCTGTGTCTCTTCCTTTTCTGAAATGTTTTCCCATTTAGTCACCTTTCCAAGCTCTCCTCACCATATGTCTATCCCATTGCAGCACTCCTTCTTCAGTTTTCTCATACATACTCCTTTTACTACTGTATCTGTCTCTTACTCTGCCATGTCTTATTTGCTCAACCCTTCTTACACCATATGTTGTCTTCGGACATTTCATTTCCAAAGCATTCACCCAGAACCTTTGACCCCTAACCCACCCTGTGGCTCGCTTCATCTCCCATAGTTCCATTTGCTGCTGTATCCTTCCGCCAGGTATCTAAAACATTCCACTTCCCACAAGTTTTCTTCATTCAGATTCACACTCTAAATAGTTTATCAACTTTCTTTGGAAAACCTACTAACCTTGCTTTTATTTACATTTACTCACAACTTTCTCCTTTCACACACTCCCAAACTCAAACACCAGCTTCAGCAGTTTCTCACTTGAAGCTACTACCAGTGCTGTATTATCAACAAACAACAAGAATTCACCTCCCATTTTTTTCACTTTTCTTGAAACCTTATTTGTAACAGGATTTTGAAATAGAAGTTTATATATCTTTGATCTTTCTTCTCATCATCTGGCTTGATTTGTTACTCAGACATACAGACCTTTTCTAGAATTTGTATATTAGAGAGTAATATGACAGGTCATTGCAAAAGGATGAAAATGAATTATATGTTTTTACCTTACTGTATTATCTTATATATGTTCAGTTTCATGTGGATGTGGTAATATTTATGTTTTTCATTTTATTGCAGGAGAAGAGGGGCAAGATGCAGGTGGTCTTTTAAGAGAATGGTACATGATAATTTCTCGAGAGATCTTTAACCCTATGTATGCACTGTTTTGCACTTCCCCTGGTGATAGAGTAACGTACATGATAAATCCAGCATCTCATTGCAATTCTAATCATCTCTCCTACTTCAAATTTGTAGGAAGGGTTATAGGTAAGACCAGTTTTCACATTAGTAATTTTTTTGAAATAATCATTTTTTGTATATATGTATATGGGTGTATGTATATGTATGTCAGTATTTACATATTTATCTGTGTATATACCCACTCTTCCAAGTGCTATGTTTGTAAAAAAGCAGATGTTATCTCTTTCTCACCCATAGTTGCAAAAATGTTTTCTACCATGCATTATCTTGTTTGTTTACAGCCACTACCATATCAGTACCAATTAGTCAGTTTTGGAGTCTCTTGGTGATCATGTTTTAATTTGAGAGTAGTCCTTCTGTTTTAAATATGCTGAAACAAGAAAGGAATTCCATCTTTTTTAAAAGGCATGCACAACATATTTTTCACCATATCTTTCTTTTTCTTGAATTTTATTGATTAAATGTTACCCAGCACATTTTGGACACCACCCCATTGAATAGCCCAAACACCTTCTCAATTATGGTTGATAAGCATTTACAACTAATGTACTGTGTCTTAATAACCTTCAGATATGCATTCCATATTTTAAAGTTTTTGTTTCCATCTTAAGGATCCATGAAATCATCTTTTCTACCACAATTTTTACTTAATATCCTTTGTAGATAGGGACCTCCATATTTTTCATAATCAGCAGGGTTACTTGTGCTTAAGTATATCCAGAAACAAAAAAAAAAAATTATTTAAAGATGTTACAGGTTGTTATTTCTTTATCTTGTACTCTTGCTTTAAAAGTCATATTGAATAGATATGGAAACCTTTTGCATGAAGATTCATGGTAATTTTCATAATTGATGCTGTTTTTAGTTTATGATTGATTACAGCTAAAGCAATATATGACAACAAGTTACTTGAGTGCTATTTCACGCGATCATTCTACAAGCACATTCTTGGCAAGATGGTGCGTGTTGTGGATATGGAGAGTGAAGATTACTCATTTTACCAGGGACTTATCTACTTGCTAGAGCACAATGTTGCAGATTTGGGATATGAACTAACCTTCAGTACAGAGGTAAGCTATGAGCATGCTGTATGCGACTGAAATTTGGGTTTATTGAAAACTCATTAAGTAGTTGAATTAACTTTTCTTATTTCTTCTTCACTCATTATATATGGTATGAAATAATTTTAACTTTTTATTTGTTGCAACAGGTGCAAGAATTTGGTGTTACGGATGTGAGGGATCTCAAGCCAAATGGTCGTAATATAGCTGTTACAGAGGAAACAAAAATGGAGTACATACGACTTGTATGCCAAATGAAGATGACTGGAGCAATTAGACAGCAGTGAGTAGCATGGTCTTGTCTTAAAAGTTGATATCTATGTGCTGTTATGTGCAGAAACACTACTAGGAAAAGGAAACATGAGAATTGTAAGTGCTTTCATGTACCACCATATCTTTGGAGGACTAGTTACAGAGAGCTCTGAAGATGTGCTAATACAGGAAGATGCTCAGGATTCCCATGTTTCCTTTTCTTAGTGGTGTTTCTGCATTTATAAAGTCACGTGTTTGTTTTGATATACCGTACTGTTATACATATAGTACCTTCGTCTCACCTTACACCTTCATTTTAGTTCTTCCATTACACCAGATTCTGTGTATGTTGCTTAACCACACCTTGCACATCTGTTTATCCCCTTCAAAAAAAAAAAGAAAGACTCTGAGATAAAGAATGAGATTGGCTTTAGCTCCTCAGGGGTCTCTAAACCTGACTCATAATCATGAAGTTTTAGGAAGAGAAAAAGATGAAAAATGGGACAGAAATCCACAGCTTAACTATTTAAAGGTATCACAAAAATCAGTCCTTGAGTGGGTCATCTCCACACAAAATCTATAGGAAGCATGGAGTCTTCAGAGAATTGATTGTACTTATGGATTTTGTATAATGTACTTGTTATCTCCTCAGGTTGAATGCCTTCCTAGAGGGTTTCTATGACATCATTCCCAAACGCCTTATCTCCATTTTTAATGAGCAAGAGTTGGAATTACTCATATCTGGCCTTCCAACAATTGACATAGATGACCTACGTACTAATACTGAATACCACAAATACCAACCAAACTCCTTACAGGTAAGGCACCCTTGAGAATTTTTATTTTTGTGATTCTTCTGTTAAATGATAGGGTCGCAGATGTGGTGTGTTTGGGATGAGGTGACATGCAGAGTGAGGCAATCCTGCCAAACAGTATGGTGAAAATATAGGAGGTAGGGAAAGTTTTGCTGAAGATGGCATGGCAAAGCAGCAGATGTGGATTGGATTGCAGTTGAATTTCACAAGAAAGAGAGTCACAATATGGTTAGTTGTTTGTTTATGTTATTCATTGTTTCTGCGACCCAAGGTAAGGCATTATGGGACTGGAAGACTGCATGTATAGTAACCTTATTTAAATGTAAGGGAAACAGAATTAAGAAAAAACAAGAGGGGAGGATTTCCAGTGCCCCCTCCTCCCGTTTTAGTCGCCTTCTGCGCCATACTGGGAATACATGGGAAGTATTCTTTCTCCCCTATCCCCAGGGGTATTACACTTTTCAAAGCTATTTGGAAAATTTTTCATGTACGTACTTATCTGCTCATGCTTGTGTGCAAGAGTTTGCCTTCATCGTTGCTTGTACTTCTTGGTATTTTTGATAAATGTTTCAGAAGAACTGTACTTTGTAAAATCCTAGAGAATGGAATGTATCAATGCAGTTCATTTCAGATTTCATTTGAATGAATTTAATGCTCTTTGAATTAAGGCTCACTTAGTTCAGCTAGTTTTAATGATGACTGCTGTTTGGAGATCTTTTAGTTTAGCAGTTTGATCTTCACATTGATTGTGTTAGACTGGAGTATGATTCATTGACTGTTGTAGAGAAAGAAGCTCCCTTTCATGTTTATATTTTTTATTGTTTCTTCATTTCAATGATCTTCATAAACGAAAATGAATTCAAAGAGTGCTTTGTTTATGCAGATTCCTTCTTTTCCTCAGATTCAGTGGTTCTGGCGTGCCTTGAGATCATTTGATCAAGCAGAGCGTGCCAAGTTCCTGCAGTTTGTGACTGGCACAAGTAAGGTTCCTCTGCAAGGTTTTGTGGCATTAGAGGGTATGAATGGCACACAAAAGTTCCAGATTCATCGTGATGACAGGTCAACGGATAGATTGCCTTCAGCTCATACATGGTTAGTACCTTGTTCATTGTTGTGTGTTTGTATAGTTTGCCTTCATTAGGAGTGTACTTTAACCAAAATACTTATCAGTCTAATGGATTCTATAGAGGATGTTATGTGGTACTTAACAGTTACATTAGCTGAAAGATTTTTATTTAGAAATTGCCTTTACCCCTGTTATTTTAAGCTGTATTTTGCATGCAGATACAAAGACTTGTGCCTTTGTTTGCAACCATGGTCAAGATTAATTTTGTATGGAAATTATACTGTCTTGATAAAGTTGTGAAGCTATCAAAAGATCAGTGATTTAATTGCAGATTCAACCATTGTAAATATGAGTAGGCTGAACTTGATACACTGTTGTTTACAAAGGTTGTGTTACAATACTAGCTGGTTTTCTACCACTCCTACACCTAGACTCTTATGTCACAAGCACAATCCACATCAACTCACTATCTCTTGATTATGCTCTTGATATTTTTAGTGACCAAGGTTTTTATATATTTAATAATTGATATTGTTTTCCATCTGTAAAAGTAGCAGTATTATGATTCTGATGTAAGTAACTACATCATGGTGGGTTTGAATATCATAACTATTAAGATTCTGATGGGGAGTTCTATATCCTTTTAAGAAGTGGAATTTTTTAAAACTCGCCTAATTCAGTGGTCAGTGGTATCATTGAACAGCATTAAGTATTATCTATCTTCTTTGTCAGTGTTTGTCATTTAGTTTCAGAACAGAAACGTGTGTGAGGACATTGATTTTACTGTTGTTTAAGGGGCCCCAAAAAAATTGGTTACATAGGTTAGCTTTGGCATGTTTTGTTGTAGTTTCTCATCAGTGAACATAAGGAGAGGCTATTCTTAACGCTGATTTAGTTCATGCTAATTTAACTTGAGAATCAACTACTACAAATTCGTAGGTTTGTCAGGTGTAAGCGAGTGAGATTATATGTTATAGATTTACCAACCCCAAGAAAGAATCCAGGCTGATGTTGACACTCAAAGAGTGCAGTTTTGATAGTATTAATATTACATATTAGTGAGTTTTTTATTTTTGTGCTGCCCTCAAGTGGTTTGGCAAATAATTAGAACTGGGAACCTGTACAAGGCAACGGACTAGGATTGCCCTTCCAGATAAGAGGCAGTTGGATGAAAATCTACCTAATTTTGTGTACTTGTTAAATTTGTTGTATTAGAAGTTCAGAATCTGAATCTTATGTAGATTATGACTTGGAATTCTCATTGGGTGCCATTTTTAATGATGTCCATAGGTGTGATCAGCATACCATATGATAATTATATGTTGTCCCTGTCTCATAGGTTTAATGCTGGTGTCACTAGCATGGTTTTTTTTTTCCTGCAATGAGGTATTTATCTTTTGTATGCAAGTATACCCTGTTCAGGGATTGTACACTATTAGCAGATAATTGAATAGAATGGAATTATAGACAATGTGAAAAAGATGTTTGCAGCATAATATTGACATAAATATTGATAGTTTTATTGTGTTTTAGTATAGATCTGCAATTGATGTTTTGACATTTGATATGTCAGTTGCATACTCAAGCTTTCTATCATTGTGCAAGATAGCCAGTTCTCATCTAAGGTGAACTGCAGTTAGCTTACTCATCAAAACATTAAGGTTCAGTAACTTTTTATTTTAGGAAGGTTCTGTCGTTTTAAAGACATTGCCATCTTGTGTTCAGATTTCTGATTACCATGAACAGCACCGTTTGTATTTATCTAATTTATGTGTTGTCATAGACATTCTTCTGATAGATAAAATGTTGGCAAGAATTCATGGCGCTAAAGGGTTTAGAATTTGAATCCCAGTCCTTAGGATGCTTACCCTGGCAAGGGTAAGTTGTTGTTCGCTGATGATACAGTGCTGGTGGCTGATTCGTGTGAGAAACTGCAGAAGCTGGTGACTGAGTTTGGTAAAGTGTGTGCAAGAAGAAAGCTGAGAGTAAATGTGAATAAGAGCAGGTTATTAGGTACAGTAGGGTTGAGGGACAAGTCAATTGGGAGGTAAGTTTGAATGGAGAAAAACTTGAGGAGGTGAAGTGTTTTAGGTATCTGGGAGTGGATTTGGCAGCGGATGGAACCATGGAAGCGAAAGTGAATCATAGGGTGGGGGAGGGGGTGAAAATTCTGGGAGCCTTGAAGAATGTATGGAAGTCGAGAACATTATCTCGGAAAGCAAAAATGGGTATGTTTGAAGGAATAGTGGTTCCAACAATGTTGTATGGTTGCGAGGCGTGGGCTATGGATAGAGTTGTGCGAAGGAGGGTGGATGTGCTGGAATTGAGATGTTTGAGGATATGTGGTATGAGGTGGTTTGATCGAGTAAGTAATAATAGGGTAAGAGAGATGTGTGGTAATAAAAAGAGTGTGGTTGAGAGAGCAGAAGAGGGTATTTTGAAATGGTTTGGTCACATGGAGAGAATGAGTGAGGAAAGATTGACCAAGAGGATATATGTGTCGGAGGTGGAGGGAACAAGGAGAAGTGGAAGACCAAATTGGAGGTAGAAAGATGGAGTGAAAAAGATTTTGAGTGATCGGGGCCTGAACATGCAGGAGGGTGAAAGGCGTGCAAGGATTAGAGTGAATTGGAACGATGTGGTATACCGGGGTCGACGTGCTGTCAATGGATTGAACCAGGGCAGGTGAAGCGTCTGGGGTAAACCATGGAAAGTTCTGTGGGGCCTGGATTTGGAAAGGGAGCTGTGGTTTCGGTGCATTATTACATGACAGCTAGAGACTGAGTGTGAACGAATGAGGCCTTTGTTGTCTTCCTAGCGCTACCTCGCGCACATGAGGGGGGAGGGGGTTGTTAGTTCATGTGTGGCGAGGTGGCGATGGGAATGAATAAAGGCAGACAGTATGAATTATGCACATGTTTATATATGTATATGTCTGTGTGCATATATATGTATACGTTGAGATGTATAGCTATGTATATTTGCATGTGTAGACATGTATGTATATACATGTGTATATACATATAGGTGATATAGGTGATAATTATCGTTGATAAGTAAATCAAGACTACATATTAGTGATATTAGTAATGTATTCCGTATTTTCTTTAAGACCTTAAATAAGTTTTAATTTGTTTCAACAGTTTCAACCAGCTGGACCTACCAGTCTACGAGACCTACGATAAGTTACGTCACTATTTATTGAAGGCCATCCACGAATGTTCCGAAGGTTTTGGCTTTGCATAGAAAGTTCCCAGCATGCTCTACAGCTAACCAGTGATTTTTAGTGGGAAAAAAATTGCTACAGTATCTGCACAGTGGGAGGTCAGGTTCATGCTTAGTGTATTTATCAAAGCAAAGAATTAGAGCAAAAGGCACAAGTACAACAGTGATAACTGATGTAAGGACATGTTCCTCTTAAGACATTGTAATATCTTCAGTTAAGCTTCAGTGATTGTGGTTGGAATGCACCACGAGTGTGTAGAAAGTGAGCTATGAGTACATGTTAAATACCCAATCATGAGGAGGTTTTGGATCTGTATACACAACTTCAAATGATTTTGTTTGGAGCTTCAAAGTCACCACACTCTAATATTTGACATGTTTATAACATAGGATAATGTATATTGTATTGAAATATAAATATTACAGTTGAAAATTTTTTCATGACTTTTAATTTTATATTTTGTGTCCTTTGAGTGGATTTTTCAGTATATACTGGTACAATGTGCACATATAGTAATGAAAGAGATATTTTGAGCAGCTTTGAATATTTTGTAAGCAAACACTGAACCTTCCATCAATTCCTGAAAATGTGATAGATATTACTGGGGTTCTTTGCCCAGCTTATGAGGCACCTATACTTAACCTTATGCTCTTGTTTGATACTATGGTCCCACATACCCTCCGTACCCCACTTTTAGCAAAGCATTAATTCCTTAGCCAAAATTAGGAAATATATTAATGTCCCCACCCACTTGCCATCTCATGCTTAATTTACCCATCTTTTACTGCTGCTGTTTATAAGTTTAATTTCCTGCATTTCTTGTGTTAGTCTACCTTCAGACTGCAGTGAACACTGGAATGAGAAGGCCATATTCTTTTATTTTTGGAAGGAGTCCTTTATAGGACGGATGTTAGGGACCCAAAGAAGTGGACATAGTCTCAGAGTTGTACAGACAAAAGAAAACAATGAGTGGTGATCTGAGACGTATATGGTGATGATCCTTTTCCTAACACAACTTTTCCAACTCGCTGGTGTGACCACGTTAAAGACATATATATAAATATAAATAAGTATATATATATATATTTATATATATATATATAAATATAAATATACCTTCCACTAGTATTATCACTGTGCTGTATATTCTGGCCTCACTACTGCTGTACATATGATTAAAAGAAATACACTGGTATATCAGATGTGATAAATTTACATTAAGGGCTGTCAAATATTGCTACAAAGTGTTGATCATCATTGTAGAGATCATAGATGGACAAGTAAAGTACTTTTGAAGGTGTTGGCAGGTTTCTATGAAACTTGAAATGGGCTTCTGAAATTTTATAATTATTAATTTTGTAGTAAAAGCTACATTTTTATTTCAACTTTTATTTTTGGCAGCACCACAATAGAAGTATGATGATTGCTGTCAAGATTACAAAGCCCCAGCAGCCAGCTACTGTTAAATTTTGCATAGCAACGGAATTTAATATTTGAAGCATACCTTCTGAGCAGAGTAACATAGTGAATGATTCTTGAAGATTGAATGTTGACAGATTCTGGTGTTTGTGAAGTATTACTGGCTAGGGTTTGAAGGAGAGGCATGCAAAGTATATTAATATTTACAAATAGCTAGTGATCCTTCTGTCTGCTACATATTTTTTCAGCTGTGAATGATTATTATTGTATTATGTTACAATGGGTTAATATTTTTTTTACTTAAAAGATGTGTAGTCACTGATTTTCAAGTTTGTTATTTTGTCACAGTTAGCCCAAATGTTACATAGTGTATTTTATCACATATGCAACAACTGTTCTTCTACTTTACCATGTTGGCATTAAAATACACAGTATTAATTTGTTAATTATTTATCCTTCACCCATGCAGGCAAATCTTGGGTATTTCATAATACAGGAATTGTATCTTATGGTAAGTGTAGGTAGCCAGATATTCAGCCGACAAAGCTACACGAGTCGTCCTTATTGAATCATGAAATGGTAAGCACGTGAATAAATGCATCCCATAAATTTGTTTGCAAGTGGCATTGGAATTAACATGAAATAAAGGCATACATGAGAAAGGATTGCAAATATGGATTTTAATCAAAAGCTTATCTGAAATATGTAATATGCTTTTTATGTTGTACATACAAGAACGGCAGTAGAAATAATTATTATTAGTTATTATACTTGGCCATTTCCTGCGTCAGCGAGGTAGAGCCAGGAAACAGACGAAGTATGGCCCATCCACCCACATACACATACATAAATGTATATAAGTATTCATCGAAACGTAGTTAATCCATCAATCTGCCGTAAGAAGAGTATGATAAGTAAAACCAGCGGAATAGTTAGTTAGCTGTCTTATGACTCCAAATTGCCCAGTATTTACCTACCAGTGTTGCCGGCACCGTATTTATCGTTGTTGAAAAGGGCCTATTTTAAAGTATTAATTTCTTAAAAGTTGATTATAAGCTGGGATTCACAGTCATGGTAATTATTAAACAGGATGATAGATATCTTCAACAAACATACGATATTTGTAATTAACTGAATTGCAAATTCTCAACACCTGGCACGATGGCTGTTGTTGTTTCGTCACTTGCGCAGTGGCACTTGCGCAGCGGCAGCCGGTCACCGGCTCACCGGCGTTCAGTCGGCGGCCGGGCACGGTTGAAGGTGGAGGTAAGTGTGGTAATCTGTGTTGAATTATGTTAATTTGTTTATTTTATTAAAAGTATGGGCAGCATTACTTTGGATTTAGTAGAAAGGATATTTCTATTAGAATTAGTTTGGATTTCAATGAGTTTGGAAGCTTAATTATACATTTCAAACGTAGTTTGTTAATGTAATTAGGCTTTGAATGTCATTTTTGTAGGATTAATATAATTTGCAATGTGCTGGAAAGCATTTAATGGAGTTCTGTGAAGAAATTCAACTCTAAATAAACTTAATATTCGTATGTATTTGTCATTTTTTCTCAAAGATCAGCAGGTCTTTAAGGAATGTTATAAGCGTTTGTGTAACGACGCAATCCCAGCACTGGTCAGCGTAGTGACCAGACAAATAGATCATCAGTACCCAGAGGACTATGTGCACAGCAATTCTATTTAAGCTGCCTGATGGGTAAGCTTATTAAAGATTTTTCTTATATTCGTAACACTAACGGCGAACTATGGATTCACTTGTTTGTGCAAAGTAGTAGTGTCGTGGTTCACTGGACGCTTTACGTACTCTACCGTCGAAATATCATTCATGACAGTATTAATGGATATTAATGCCATTGTTCAAACCAAATCTTAAGCCATTTTTAGCTTATTATGGAGTGGGTTATTGTTAGACCGTAGTTTAGATAACTACATGTGCATTGTTCGTGATTAATGTTCCTTAGTACATTTGTACTTGTTCAATCATATTAATGGATTTAGCAGTTTAAGATTTTCCACTTGCATATCATTTGAGTGTAGATATTCGGAATTCATTGTGAAAATCCACCTTGAGCAATGTGTTATTCGGAAAGGAATGCAAATAGTGTTACATTTATTTTTCTTTTTATTGCTAAATCTTTGTTATAATGTTGGAAAGATATTTACATTAAGGAGCAAGATTTTGTGGTTTCCTTGCCTCAAGGGACGCATGCTGAGTGTTGTGTGGGACGATAGGGCTGTGTTCCACGGAGACGGGTCAACAGTTTGAGGCAAAATTCCCATCGATCGTGATCGTGTCGGGTATTTGGGTCAGCTGAAGTTGTTCCTTTCATGCCCTTGAAACGCGGAGAATACATTATACGTATTATAAACTGCCTTCCTGTTAAACCTGTGGTAAACTCAAGGTATGTTAACATTTTCTCCATAAGGGGTATAGAGGGCCGGAGACCTGAGCTTATACCCTCTAGTTGGTGGTGTATTTCAATTAAGCAGTTGTTTGAAGATGCCTCTAAATTGCCTTCCCCCCCCCCCCCTTTTTTGTGGAATACCTACCATCGAAAAACTCATGTCAGCCCAATTTTTAGATGGAAGATTTGAAACTCGTTGTCGGATTATAAGCTTTAATTTTGCACAATAGATCCACAAAAGTAAATAGTCATGTTTACTGTTGAGCCTGATAATGCCATTGAAATTATGAGAATTTTAACCTTGCCTCGAAGAATTCTGTAAGACGAAATAGGTTGGTTTATTAATGTTTTTATAGCATTGTTTACCGTCAGGAATTGTCCTCTAATGACGCTGTCGGCGTTCAGATGTAGAAATGGGTTGATTTACATTGTTCCGTTATTCCCTTAATGGTAATGTTAATCTGATTTACAGGCACTAGGATGATGACCTGACCTTTCAGAAGCCTCAACACGTATCAGACTGAACCTGTGTATAGCTTTGTGTTGCAGCCAAGCATGTGTTTGTGATGGAACGTTGCAGTTTGGACGCCTCCAAAATCAAAATTAAGTAAAGAGTTTTAGTAGCTGTTTTAGCTCCGGAACTATATAAATGCCACAGGTGTGTCTGAAATTGCAGGGTAAATTGAGGACATTTGAACGATAAATAATTGAAAACCTGTTAAAACCTCAACTCGCTTCCTTGAGTCATTTGGTATAAATTTCGAATTTCCCCCATGCAAAATCCCGGTTCCTTGGTGGATGCCCAGGACTGTAATTTGTCATTTCAATGTGTAGTATTTGATCTAGTGTTATACCACTCACACAGAAAAATACATAGACATTGAGGCGAACGTCATCATATTATACAGAAGCAGGATACAAATAAGTGGGTAGAGTACATTTCTAATTTGAGATAGTTTTAATAAGGTTCTGGTGTTATTTGGTGTCACCTACATGTACGAAATCCTTACATTTTTCCATGACATACGCTACCATTTTTGCCGCAGAATTCTTCAATATATGCTTCAAATGCTTGGCAATTTGTATCTGAACACTATACAAGCACAGCAGAACAATCGGTATTCAAAGGTACTAACAATATGGAGTTATTGTAAGTAATTATCAGTTTTGCTTTGTTAGATTAGTGAATGTTTAAGGAGGTATTTTAGGTGATGTAGTTGCTGCACGTTTCTTATATTTATTTATTTATTATACTTTGTCGCCGTCTCCCGCGTTAGCGAGGTAGCGCAAGGAAACAGACGAAGAATGGCCCAACCCACCCATATACACATGCATATACATACACGTCCTCACGCGCACATATACGTGCCCATACATCTCAACGTATACATATATATACACACAGACATAAACATGTATACGTGCATAATTCATACTGTCCTTATTCCCGTCGCCACCCCGCCACACATAAACTAACAACCCCCTCCCCCCGCATGTGCGCGAGGTAGCTCTAGGAAAAGACAACAAAAGCCAAATTCGTTCACACGCAGTCTCTAGCTGCCATGTATAATGCACCGAAACCACAGCTCCCTTTCCACATCCAGGCCCCACACAACTTTACATGGTTTACCCCAGACACTTCACATGCCCTGGTTCAATCCATTGACAGCACGTCGACCCCGGTATACCACATCGTTCCAATCCACTCTTCCTTGCACGCCTTTCACCCTCCTGCATGTTCAGGCCCCAATCACTCAAAATCTTTCACTCTATCTTTCACCTCCAATTTGGTCTCCCACTTCTCGTTCCCTCCACCTCTGACATATATCCTCTTTGTCAATCTTTCCTCACTCATTCTCTCCATGCGACCAAACCATTTCCAAATATCCTCTTCTGCTCTCTCAACCACACTTTTTATTACCACACATCTCTCTTACCCTTTCATTACTTACTCGATCAAGCCACCTCACCTCACCACACATTGTCCTCAAACATCTCATTTCCAACACATCCACCCTCCTCCGCACAACTCTATCCATAACCCACGCCTCGCAACCATATAACATCATCGGAACTACTATTCCTTCAAACATACCCATTTTTGCTTTCCAAGATAACATTCTCGCCTTCCACACATTTTTCAACGCTCCCAGAACTTTCGCCCATGCCCCACCCTATGACTCACTTCCGCTTCCATGGTTCCATCCGCTGCCAGATCCACTCCCAGATATCTAAAACTCTTCACTTCCTCCAGTTTTTCTCCATTCAAACGTACCTCTCAATTGACTTGTCCTACAACCCTACTGTACCTAATAACCTTGCTCTTATTCACATTGTCTCAGCTTTCTTATTTCACACACACTACCAAACTCAGTCACCAGTTTCTACAATTTCTCACCCGAATCAGCCACCAGCGATGTATCATCTGCGAACAACTGACTCGCTTCCTAAGCTCTCTCATCCACAACAGACTGCATACTTGCTCCTCTCTCCAAAACTCTTGCATTCGCCTCCATAACAACCCCATCCTTCAACAAATTAAACAACCATGGAGACATCACGCACCCCTGCCGCAAACCGACATTCACTGAGAATCAATTACTTTCCTCTCTTCCTACTCGTACACATGCCTACATCCTCGATAAAAACTTTTCACTGCTTCTAACAACTTGCCTCCCACACCATATATTCTTAATACCTTCCACAGCGCAACTCTATCAACTCTATCATATGCCTTCTCCAGATCCATAAATGCTACATACAAATCCATTTGCTTTTCTAAGTATTACTCATACATTCTTCAAAGCAAACTCCTGATCCACACATCCTCTACCACTTCTGAAACCCCACTGCTCTTCCCCAATCTGATGCTCTGTACATGCCTTCACCTTCTCAATCAATACCCTCCCATATAATTTCCCAGAAATACTCAACAAACTTGTACCTCTGAAATTTGAGCACCCACCTTTGTCCCCTTTGCCTTTGTACAATGGCACTATGCAAGCATTCCGCCAATCCTTAGGCACCTCACCATGAGTCATACATTCATAAAATAACCTTACCAACCAGTCATCAACACAGTCACCTTTTTTTTTATATATATATATATATAAATTCCACTGCAATACCATCCAAACCCTCTTTCACCGGCTTTCATCTTCAGCAAAGCTTTTACTACCTCTTCTCAGTTTACCAAATCATTCTCCCTAACCCTCTCACTTTGCACACCACCTCGACCAAAGCACCCTGTATCTGCCACTCTTTCATCAAACACATTCGACAAACCTTCAAAATACTCACTCCATCTCCTTTTCACATCACCGCTACTTATCACCTCCCCGTTAGCCCCCTTTACTGATGTTCCCATTTGTTCCCTTGTCTTACGCACTTTATTTACCTCCTTCCAAAACATCTTTCTATTCTCCCTAAAATTTAATGATTCTCACCCCCAACTCCCATTTGCCCTTTTTTCATCTCTTGCACCTTTCTCTTGACCTCATGCCTCTTTCTTTTATACATTTCTCAGTCATTTGCATTATTTACCTGCAAAAATCGTCCAACCGCCTCTCTCTTCTCTTTCACTAATAATCTTCATCCCACCACTCACTACCCATTCTAATCTGCCCACCTTCTACGCTTCTCATGCCACAAGCAGCCCTAGCGCAAGCCATCACTACTTCCCTAAATACATCCCATTCCTCCCCCACTCCCCTTACGTCCTTTGTTCTCACCTTTTTCCATTCTGTACTCAGTCTCTCCTGGTACTTCCTCACACTAGTCTCTGAAAACCTCTACAAGTCTTCACCGCCTCCTCAAGATAATCATCAGACATCCCTCCAGTTGCACCTCTCAGCACATTAACATCCAAAAGTCTCTCACACGCCTATCAATTGACACGTAATCCAATAACGCTCTCTGGCCATCTCTCCTACTTACCAGGCATTCCCAATCACCAGTCCTTTTTCAGCGCACAATTCTACAAGTTCTTCACCATTTCCATTTACAACACTGAACACCCCACGTACACCAATTATTCCCTTATTGTAAATGCAGAAATGCTAAACGAATGTATATAATTCTCCCCTTCCACCTATAATAGTGGAAAATGCTCTATACTCGAGTTTACTTTTACATTGATCCCGTTTCCCAGTTGCCTTAATCTCGTTCAGTACGGTAGATGTGCATTCGGTAATATCTAGGATCGTAGATATTAGCCATTCCCTAAAGCAAGTTTTGATGCTAGGTAGAATACTTGATGTCCAGTATAGGTAAATCAACTCGTGATGTTTTTTCAAAATGTGTTATTTCTGAATTGCATTTGCGTAGCTATTGCGTCGACCTGAAATTATTTTTCCTTGCAGGCAGGAGCACACTAGCGTCTCTTCTAAAGTCGACTGGCAAGACCATCATGTTTTCCCTCCAGCTTGATGCGGGACCCTTCTGTGATGGACGGACGCACGCAGCAAATTCTCCCAAGTTCAGTTTATCTCGTTATTGTAAGGGGGAAACTTAGCGGGTGATCTGGTTGGAGTGGTATGTCAGAGAGAGGCACAGAAACACGTTAAACAATTTTATTAGTTAAGTTTCATAAAGTGAGATAGCCCAGGGACAATTAGCTACTAGAGGTTGCAGGATTATGGTGGTGTCGTAAGATGGGTCGAGTAGTACGAGAGAGGATGAGCTGGGGTCATGTGATTAATGAAGATGTCGGATGAAACAGAAGCATGTGGGCGAAGGTGTGTGGCTACCGAATCTACTCGGAGCTCCTGTGGGAGGAGGTGGGTGTATCCTGTACCACGGCTCCTGAGGGTGGCGGGCTGTCGGTTTGTCGTTGGGTTGCAGTAGTACTGTGGGCGTGGATGTAGGTCCCTTGTTACAGCTGCTGCTCGTGATTGGCGGAGACTATGGCCCACGCGAGTGCTGCTGAAGGCGGATGTCTGGGATGAAGCAACACATTGAAACCTGCCAGGAAGATGGAACATCATGAGTAACGGTGGGACTTGTACTGATGGAGGAGACGCCCTAAGGGATTTAAGGTTGGACTTGCATTGCCATGCTTTCAGGTCCCGACACTGACGGAGGAGATGCCCTAAGAGCGGCTTAAGTCTGGAGTTACACGGCGAAGGTGGCGGGCTGTCGGTTTGTCGTTGGGTTGCAGTAGTACTGTGGGCGTGGATGTAGGTCCCTTGTTACAGCTGCTGCTCGTGATTGGCGGAGACTATGGCCCACGCGAGTGCTGCTGAAGGCGGATGTCTGGGATGAAGCAACACATGGAAACCTGCCAGGAAGATGGAACATCATGAGTAACGGTGGGACTTGTACTGATGGAGGAGACGCCCTAAGGGATTTAAGGTTGGACTTGCATTGCCATGCTTTCAGGTCCCGACACTGACGGAGGAGATGCCCTAAGAGCGGCTTAAGTCTGGAGTTACACGGCGAAGACTACAGGTACCGGAGTACTACACTTGGTCTCGAGCCAGCCAACTGCGGTGATACCCAGGTCTCTCGCTGTCACCTACCAACCAGTAGAGGCTTCGTCAGTCAGGTGACACTTTATAGAGTGACAGTGGGTTAATACCACAGTGTTGCCTATTGTGTTTATGTGGTCTAGGTATGGTTTATTACATTTGGCTATAGTAAGTAGGGGGGGTTGACCCTTGATTATAGAGGAATGCAAATGGTAAGACAATTGGAATCCTTTCGAAGATGATTGTGATAGTGGAAGAGGTCAAAACATCGATATTGGTACGTTATGATCAAAGCATACATGGCTGAGAGGGGATGCAGGCACGTGAGTCGTGGGCTGAAAAGTTGTATGTTCCGTTCACTCTTAACTGGTACATTATTGCTCGATAACAAACAATTGTTTAAAAGTATTTCGCCTCATTTAAAGTAAATCCTGCGCACGTTTGTATCCATTACGAGTGGAATCAGACATATCTAGCCTTTAATACCTTACAAGTATAGCGCAGTTAGATTGTGGCTTGTTGAAACTATGTGGGGTTTATGCGCTTTGTTCTAGTGGTAATAGGGTCGAGAGATGTGGTGTGTATAACGTAGATATTGGTTAACTGTTGGAACCATAATTTCAAGGAGTTTGCATGTGATACACTGTGATGAGGTGTTAGGTATGTGGTTAGAGAGCTTAAGAGTGGGTATTATACTGGCAATATTCCAGATGTATGCGTTTTTTTGCTGTGTAGCCAGGGGGTGGTTGACGTTGGCTGTGAGTACTTTGCTTGCACCAGGACTAAAGAGTTGTACGTGGAAGTATTAGGGTATTGAGGCCTTGTTGCATGCTTTTATATGGATGGGGCATTAACAGTTAAAGGAGCAAGGTGAGACAATTAGAGTGCCATACTTAAATCATGGAGAAACCAGGAAAGCTGCCACTGTTCATATGAAGGTATGTGAGTTCAATTGGAGGAAGGACTGGGTAGAATGTACGCTGGAAGAGGATGCTGAAAGTTAATACAATTGATAAAGCAATCGTGTTTGAAGGGGATACGAGACCATTGCATGTTTTGAATTGTTAGCAGTGGGGCAAAGTTTCCGAAGGGTCCATTTGTGTGTGGAGATAGATAAGCATTATGCTGACAGAAAGCTCCAGTGGGAATATTAGTTACAAAAATGGCATAGATTCTTGGGGTAAAAACAGCTTTTTGCTCTTCAGTACTGGGTGAGGAAGGCCAGGCCTTCTGGAGGAAATTGTTCTATATTAAAAGATAACAGGAGATACCTCGACATAATACATAATTATATATAAGCTGTAGATGAGTTTAGATGTTAAGAGGTCAAGTTAAGGGCGGTATTGTGAAAATTTATATGGAAACCCGTCATGCAAGGGCGAGAGAGATCCTTAAGTGGGGCAGCTCTGTCGCCTCCGATGGATGTGAAACTAATGTGTCCATAGATTAGGTATGAAAATAAAGAGCAGCAGAAATTAATACTTTTGTTGGAACTGTAAGGATAAAAATGTGCTGAGACTGCTCATGCTCGAGTCTTACAGGATCATCATCATGTAGAACGTAGGCAGATTGTAGCTTTATCAGATGTATAGTAGAAAGTAGGAGAGGTTGACTGCATTATTTTAGGCAAGGGTCACGTGAAACGTGAGTTCGGGATTATTTCTGATGAGAGGAATTATTGGGCTTCTGTTAGTGAAAAAGTCTGTTGGTGGCAGTGATTGGAGATGGTCATAAGTTTAATTGTGTGTGTACGAAGAATGTGTGCAGGATGAATGATTTGGTGGAGAGAAGAGTTAATGAAAGCTTCGCATAAGATGAAATCCGAAAAGGCGTTGGGTTTGGATGGTATTGCAGGGGAATTTATTAAAAGGGGGATGACTGTGTTGTTGATTGGTATGTAAGGATATTCATTGTATGTATGGATCATGGAGTGGCTGAGGATTGGCGGAATGCATGCATAGTGCCATTGTGCAAAGGCGATAAACTTGTGTTCAAACTATAGGCATAAGTTTGAGTATTCCTGGGAAATTGTATGGGAGGGTATTGAGAGGGTGAAATTATGTACAGAGCATCAGATTGGGGAGCAGTGTGGTTTCCGAAGTGGTAAAGGATGTGTGGATCAGGTGTTTGCTTTGAAGAATGTATATGAGAAATACTTAGAAAAACAAATTGATTACTATGTAGTATTTATGGATCTGGAAAAGGCATATGATAGGGTTGACATGCTTTGTGGAAGATTTTAAGAGTATATGGTGTGGAAGGTAAGTCGCTCGAAGCAGTGAAAAGTTTTTACCAAAGATGTAAGGCAAGTGACAAGTAGGAAGAGGAAAATTATTGGTTCCCAGTGAATGTTGGTCTGCAGCAGGGGATGTGTGATGTCCCTATGGTCGTTTAATTTGTTTATGAATGGGGAGGTTAACTAGGCAGATGCAAGAGTTTTGGAGAGAGGGGCGAGTATACAGTCTGTTGTGGATGAGAGGGCTTGGGAAGTGAGTGAGTTGTTTGCTGATGATACAGCTGTAGTGAATGATTCGTGCGAGAAACTGCAGAGGTTGGTGACGAGTTTGGAAAAGTGTGTGAAAGGAGAAAGTTGAAAGTAAATGTGAATAAGTGCAAGGTTATTATGTTCAGTAGGGTTGAGGTCCAAGTTAATTGAGATGTATGTTTAAATGGAGAAAAATTGGAGGAAGTGAAGTGTTTTAGATATCTGGGAGTGGACGGAACCATAGAAGCGTGAGTGAATCACTGGGTGGGGGAGGGGGCGAAAGTTCTGGGAACGATGAAGAATGTGTGGAAGGAGAGGACGTTATTTCGGAGAGCGAAAATGGGTGTTTTGAACGAATAATAGTTCCAACAATGTTATATGGTTGCGAGGCATGGGCTATAGATAGGGTTGTGCAGAGGAGGTTAGATGTGTTGGAAATGAAATTTTTGAGGACAATATGTCTTGTGAGGTGGTTTGGTTATGTAATGTAAGGGTAAGAGAGATGTGTGGAAATAAACAGACTATGGTTGAGAGAGAAGAGGGTTGTGTTGAAATGGTTTGGACATATGGAGAGAGTGAGTGAAAAAAATTGCGATAGGATATGTGTCAGAGGTGGAGGCAACAAGGAGAAACGCGAGACCAAATTGGAGGTGGAGGGATGGATGAAAAAGATTTTGAGTGATCGGGGCCTGCACATACAGGAGGGTGAGAGGCGTTGCAAGGAAGAGTGATTGGAACGTTGTGGTATACCTGGGTCGACGTGCTGTCAATGGACTGAACCAAGGCATGGGAAGCGTCTGGGGGGTCTGGATGTGGAAAGAGACCGAGTGTGAACGAGTTTTTCTTTTTTTTTTCTTTTTTTCTGGCGCTACCTCGCTGAAGCAGGGGATAGTGATGCTGTTTTCCTATGGTGCACATGTGTATGTTTGTAATGTTTGTGTATATATATGTTACGTATATGTGCATATGTGTATGTGTGTGTATATGAGTGAATGGGCCATTCTTCGTCTGTTTCCTGGCGCTACATCGCTGACGTGGGGAACAGAGATTATGTTGTGGGAGTATGTGATAGTGTAAGAAAGTAAACTCTAGATTGATATGAGTAAAACTGAAAGTGGATCATGAGGCAAGTGTTTTGGGAGCAGCTGAGTGTGTTAGTAGTTTTGATGCACGAGACCAGGTTATAGTGATGGGTGATTTAAATGCAAAGGTGAGTAATGTGGCAGTTGAGGTAATAACTGGTGTACATGGTGTGTTCAGTGTTGTAAATGGAAATGAAGAGCATTCAGATGTGTGTGCTGAAAAAAGGACTGGTGATTGGGAATACCTGGTTTAAAAAGAGAGATATACGTAAGTACGTATGTACGTAGGAGAGATGGCCAGAGAGCGTTATTAGATTACATGTTGATTGATAGGCACGCGAAAAAAGAGATTTATGGATGTTAATGTGCTGAGAGGTGCAACTGTAGGGATGTCTGATCATTATCTTGTGGAGGCAAAGGTGAAGATTTGTAGAGGTTCTCAGAAAAGAAGAGGGAATGTTAGGGTGAAGAGAGTGGTGAGAGTGAGTGAGTTTGGGAGGGAGACTTGTGTGAGGATGTACCAGGAGAAACTGAGTGCAGAATGGGAAAAGGTGAGAGCAAAGGTCGTAAGGGGAGTGGGGGAGGAATGGGATGTATTTAGGGAAGCAGTGATGGCTTGCGCAAAAGATGCTTGTGGAAGGTGGGCAGATTAGAAAGGGTAGTAAGTGGTAGGATGAACAAGTAAGATTATTGGTGAAAGAGAAGAAAGAGGCATTTGGACGAGTTTTCCAGGGAAATAGTTAAATGAATGACTGGGAGATGTATAAAAGAAAGAGGTAGGAGGTCAAGAGAAAGGTGCAAGAGGTGAAAAAGAGGGCAAATGAGAGTTGGGGTAAGACAGTATCTTTAAATTTTAGGGAGAATAAAAAGATGTTTTGGAAGGAGGTAAATAATGCGTAAGACAAGGGAACAAATGGGAACATCTGTGAAGGGGGCTAATGGGGAGGTGATAACAAGTAGTGGTGATGTTAGAAGGAGATGGAGTGAGTATTTTGAAGGTTTGTTGAATATTTGATGATGGGCAGACATAGGGTGTTTTGGTCAAGGTGGTGTGCGAAGTGAGAGGGTTAGGGAGAATGATTAGGTAAACAGAGAATAGGTAGTAAAAGCTTTGCAGATGAAAGCTGGCAAAGCAGCGTCTTTGGATGGTATTGCAGTGAAATTTATTAAAAAGGGGGGTGACTGTGTTGTTGAGTGGTTGGTAAGGATATTTAATGTATGTATGACTCATGGTGAGGTGCCTGAGGATTGGCGGAATGCATGCATAGTGCCATTGTATAAAGGCAAAGGGGGTAAAGGTGAGTGCTCAAATTAAAGAGGTATAAGTTTGTTGAGTATTCCCGGGAAATTATATGGAAGGGTATTGATAGAGAGGGTGAAGGCATGTACAGAGCATCAGATTGGGGAAGAGCAGTTTGGTTTCAGAAGTGGTAGAGGATGTGTGGATCAAGTGTCCGCTTTGAAGAATGTATGTGAGAAATACTTAGAAAAGCAAGTGGATTTGTATGTAGCATTTATGGATCTGGAGAGGGCATGTGACAGAGTTGATAGAGATGCTCTGTGGAAGGTATTGAGAATATGTGGTGTGGGAGGCAAGGTGTTAGAAGCAGTGAAAAAGTTTTTATCGAGGATGTAAGGCATGTGTACGAGTAGGAAGAGAGGAAGGTGACTGGTTCTCATTGAATGTCGGTTTGCGGCAGGGATGCGTGGTTCCTCCATGGTTGTTTGATTTGTTTATGGATGGGGTTGTTGGGGAGGTGAATGCAAGAGTTTTGGAGAGAGAGAGAGAGAGAGAGAGAGAGAGAGAGAGAGAGGTTAGTATGCAGTCTGTTGTGGATGAGAGGGCTTGGGAAGTGAGTCACTTGTTCGCTGATGATACAGCGCAGGTGGCTGATTCGGGTGAGAAAATGCAGAAGCTGGTGAATAAGAACAAGGTTATTAGGTACAATAGGGTTGAGGGACAGGTCAACTGGGAGGTAAGTTTGAGCGGAGAAAACCTGGAGGAAGTGAAGTGTTTTAGATATCTGGGAGTGGATTTGGATGGAACCATGGAAGCGGAAGTGAGTCACAGGGTGGGGGAGGGGGGCGAAAGTTCTGGAAGTGTTGGAAAAATGTGTGGAAGGCGAGAACATTATTTCGGAAAGCAAAATTGGGTATGTTTGAAGGAATAGTGATTCCGACAATGTTATATGGTTGCGAGGCGTGGGCTATAGATAGAGTTGTGCGGAGGGTGGATGTGTTGGAAATGAGATGTTTGAGGACTATGTGGTGTGATGTGGTTTGATCGAGTAAGTGATGAAGGGGTGAGAGAGATGTATGGTAGTGGGGCCTGGATGTGGAAAGGGAGCTGTTTTTTCGGTGCATTATGCATGACAACTAGAGACTGAGTGTGAACGAATGTGGCCTTTATCTTTTCCTAACGCGACCTTGCGCGCATGCGGGGGGAGGGGGTTGTCATTTCATGTGTGGCGGGGTGGCGACGAGAGTGAGTGGGGGCGGCGGATGTGAATTATATGCATGTGTAAATATGTATATTTCCGTGTATGTATATATATGTATACGTTGAAATGTATAGGTATATGTGCGTGTGTGGACGTGTATGTAAATACATGTGTATGTGGAGGGGTTGGGCCATTCTTTCGTCTGTTTCCTTGCGCTACCTCGCTAACGCGGGAGGCAGCAACAAAGTATAATATATATATATATATATATATATATATATATATATATATATATATATATATATATATATATATATATCGGAAGCAGTAATGTCTGCAAAAGATGCATGTGGCATGAGAAAGGTGGGAGGTGGGCAGATTAGAAAGGGTGGTGAATGGTGGGATGAAGTAAGATTCTTATTGAAAGAGAAGAGAGAGGCGTTTGGACGATTTTTGCAGGGAAGTAGTGCAAATGAGTGTGAGATGTATAAAAGAAAACAGCAGGTCAAGAGAAAGGTGCAAGAGGCGAAAAAGAGGGCAAATGAGAGTTGGGGTGAGAGAGTATCATTAGATTTTAGTGAGAAAAAGTGCATAAGTCAAGAGAACAAATGGGGACATCGGTGAAGGGGGCAAATGGGGAGGTAATAACAAGGTAGTGATGAAGTGAGAAGGAGATGGAGTAAATATTTTGAAGGCTTGTTGAATGTGTTTGGTGATGGAGTGGCAGATGTAGGGTGTTGTGGTCGGGGTGGTTTGCAAAGTGAGAGGGTCAGGGAGAATGGTTTGGTGAACAGAGAAGAGGTGGTGAAAGTTTTGCAGATGATGAAAGGCGGCGGGTTTGGACGGTATTGCAGTGCAGTTTATTAGAAAGGGGGTGACTTGTGGAATGGTTGGTAAGGATATTCGTTGTATGTATGGATCATGGTGAAGTGCATGAGGATTGGCGGAATGCATGCATAGTGCCATTGTACAAAGGCAAAGGGGATAAAGGTGAGTGTTCAAATTACAAAGGCATAAGTTTGAGTATTTCTGGGAAATTATATGGGAGGGTATTGATTTAGAGGGTAAAGGCATGTACAGAGCATCAAATTGGGGAAAAGCAGTGTGGTTTCTGAAGTGGTAGAGGATGTGTGGATCAGGTGTTTGCTTTGAAGAATGTATGTGAGAAATACTTGGAAAAACATATGGATTTGTATGTAGCATTCATGGATCTGGAGAAGGCATATGATAGAGTTGATAAAGATGCTTTGTGGAAGGTTTTGAGTATATGGTGTGGGAGGTAAGTTGCTAGAAGCATTAAAAAGATTTTATCAAGATTGTAAGGCATGTTTACGAGTACGAAGAGAGGAAAGTGATTGGTTCCTAGTGAATATCGGTTTGCGGCAGGGGTGTGTGATGTCTCCATGGTGGTTTAATTTGTTTATGGACGGGGTGGTTAGGGAGGTGAATGCAAGTTTTGGAGAGAGGGGCAAGTATGCAGTCTGTTGTAGATGACAGAGCTTGGGAAGTGAGTCAGTTGTTGTTCGGTGATGATACAGCGCTGGTGGCTCATTCAGGTGAGAAACTGGAGATGCTAGTGACTGAGTTTTGTAAAGTGTGTGAAAGAAGGAAGTTCAAAGTAAACGTGAATAAGAACAATTTTATTAGGATAAGTAGAGTTGAGGGACAATGTAATTGGGAGGTAAATCTGAATGGAGGAAGTGAAGTGTTTTAGATATCTGGGAGTAGATTGAGCAGGGGATGGAACCATGGAAGTGGAAGCGAGTCACAGGGTGGGGGAGGGAGCGAAGGTTCTGGGAGCTTTGGAGAGTGTGTGGAAGGCGAGAACGTTATGGGTATGTTTGAAGGAACAGTGGTTCCAACAATGTTATATGGCTACGAGGAATGGGCTCTAGGTAGGGTTGTGCGGAGGAGGGTGGGTGTGTTGGAAATGAAATGTTTGAGGACAATATGTGGTGTGAGGTGGTTTGACCGAGTAAGCAATAAAAGAGTATGAGATGTATGGTAATAAAAAAGTGTGTGGTAGAGGGAGCAGAGCATGTGTTGAAATGGTTTGGACACATGGAGAGAATGAGTGAGGAAAGATTTACAAAGAGGATATACGCGTCAGGTGTAGGGAAGAAGAAACGAGTCCAAATTGGAGGTGAAAGGATGGAGTGAAAAAGCTTTTGAGCGATCGGGGCCTGAACATAGAGGAGGGTGAAAGGCGTGCAAGGAATGTAGTGAACTGGAACGATGTGGTATACCGGGGTGTAGGTATGGGTGTATGTGTGTTTTTAGATCGAAAAAGTAATGAAAGGGTAAGGTGTGGAAATATATAGTCGAGAGATGCTGAGGAGAGTGTGCTTGAAATGGTCTGGACAAGTGGAGAGGATGAGCGAGGAGACGTTGACAGGATATGTGTCAGCAGTGGAAGGAAGAACGAGAACTGGGAGACCAAACTGGAGGTAAAACATCTTGAGCGATCGTGTGAAAAGCGTGCCTGGGATAGTGAATTATAATTGGTGTAGTGGAGTCACGTGCTGTCACTGGACTTAACCAGGATATGTTAAGCGTCCGGGGTAAACCATGGAAAGGTCTGTGGGGCCTGGAGGTTCATACACCAGGCATGGATTCTATAGGATATTTAGGATGCAATGTAAATTGATCAACAAGAAAACTGGTAATGGAGTTGTATTTCATGTCACATTAGTGAGTTCTTGTGTAATGGACAAACTGAAGTGTCGTCCATAAGGATGTGGTTCAAGATGAGCTGCGAATTAGGTTCACAAATTAACCATTATTGTACCAGTATATTCATTTATCTGCAGCTAAACTGATAACTGTGCTTGTTAATTTTTCAAGGATGTTAATGATTGATGGTCATAATGTTCTTATCCTATACTGAAATAAACATGTATTTTTACTTGTTTTTTTTACCTTGTAGACAGGACTGTAATTTACATATGAAATTTATTACTTCTGTCCATGGATATTGAGCATTGTGGTAACTTAATCGTCGTAACGTCGATGTGGCGGATAATTTCTGAAGTAAATTAATGAATGCCATGTTTAGATCATTGGTCAGATTAACAAAATTTATGATCGCAAAGGGAGGCTACTGTGCTTAATAAATGTTCTAAATGTTATTGAAGGTAAGATTAACGAAACGTGTACGTATATAGTTTGAAATTAGTGAAAATTTTGATACTGTAATTAGCTAGTATTAAAAAGTCCGTGGTGAATCCATTAAAAGTAATAATGCAATTTAAGAATTTATTTTTGAAATTTGTCTTTTAAAGCAGTAACTAGCGTCTCCATTTTAAGCCTCTTGGTTCATTTAAAGATTTCGAAATCTTGAACGATTGTATTTTGAACATGTTCTCGGACGAGTCTTTCGTGAGTTAAGTTTAAACTTGACAATTTAGGGGGAAAAATTTAACCATTTTGATTTTTTAAAGTTCAACTCTAGGCCCTAGCGGGACCATTGTAAAATCGGGGTCTCCGAACATAGCACATAGCACTTCACACTTAAAAATAAAGTTGGATCCAGACGTGCCTGTTGTAAGATTGCGTACTATTGGCAAGTCTTTACTACTGTCTTTGAAGTTATAAAAGACTTTAAACGTTCACTTTAAAGTACGGTGTCTATTTTAGGAAGGTGGATACTTATGATTAAAGGCTGTCTTAGAAAAATCCATTATCTAATCCAGGTGTACATGGAAAGTACATTGTAAAAACGCTGAATACTTAAGTAGGACGAGTCCATTTTCGAGCTTGGAGAGTCTCGTCCCATCTTAAAATTGCCATAAGGAAATATTTCGCTAAGCAAGTCCATGTCTAGGCCATCTTGAAAAAAAAGTATTTTTAAATGAGTAAAGGGAGGTTCCTCTTCCATTTCATTTAATAAGGGTTTTGGACATCAATTTTAAGATATCATA
Source organism: Panulirus ornatus (assembly GCF_036320965.1). Taxonomy (NCBI): domain Eukaryota; kingdom Metazoa; phylum Arthropoda; class Malacostraca; order Decapoda; family Palinuridae; genus Panulirus; species Panulirus ornatus. Next base: position 7,551,894 of record NC_092247.1, on the reverse strand, counting down.
CAAAAAAAAAATACAAAATTCCTTTTAAGAGCGGGGAGTGCCCGACGAGCGTACCTTTCAAACGGGTGAGTCCTGTTTGACTTAATTTTAACTTTGTCTTCGGCGAAACCATTCTAGGATTTGCAAAGTCCACAGTGTGGGTCTTTTTCTGAGATGGAGAAGAACGAGCCCACGGGAAGTCTATTTTACGGAGACTGGGTCTGGCAAACCCATTCTAATAAGCTCGGGGAGTCCCCGGTGAAACTTGTAAATATGGGGCGTAAACTTGACACAGACGAGTATCTTGAAAGTACATTATAAAGGATGTGTCGGGTGAGTCCATTTAAGAATAGGGGAGTCTTTGAAGTATCCATTGTAAGGTTCGAGTCCATTTTAAAAACTGAGTCCTCTGCACATTTTAAGTATCTTGGATGAGACCAATATAAGACGGGTTCTCGGACGAGTCCATTTTAAGATGAGTCCGGTGCTATTTCCTTTGGTTCCTTGCAAGAGCAAGTTGGACGAATCCATTTCGGGATAGAGGAGTCCCAGGCGAGTCCATTTTAGTACAGGGGAGTCTGCTTTTAATGCATTTAAAGATATGGTGGACGAGTCCATTTTGAGGAGGGTAAGTCCCGGGCGAGTCCATTTTAAGGAGGAGTCATGGACGAGGCCATTATATGATGGGGGAGTCTCAGGCGAGTCAATTTATGAATAGGGAAGTGGTGGACGAGTCTATTTCAAGATGGGGGAGTTCCGGGCGAGTCCATTTCAAGATGGGGGGAGTTCCGGGCGAGTCCATTTCAAGATGGGGGAGTCCAGGGCGAGTCCATTTTAGCAAAGGGAGAGCACCCTTATACATTTTAACAAGTATCTTGGACGAGTCCATTATAAGATGGGGGAGTCCCGGACGAGTCCATTTTAAGATGGGGGAGTCCCGGCCGAACTCATTACACGATCGGAGTCATTTTTTTTATCCATATATAAGAATTTTAAGATAGGGGAGTCCCGGACGAGTCCATTTTAAGATGGGGGAGTCCCGGCCGAACTCATCACACAATCGGAGTCAATTTTTTCCATCCACATATAAGAATGTTGGACGAGTCCATTTCAAGATGGGGGAGTCCCGGGCGAGTCCATTTTAAGATAGGGGAGTCCCGGACGAGTCCATTTTAAGATGGGGGAGTCCCGGCCGAACTCATCACACAATCGGAGTCAATTTTTTTTATCCATATATAAGAATGTTGGACGAGTCCATTTCAAGATGGGGGAGTCCCGGGCGAGTCCATTTTAAGATAGGGGAGTCCCGGACGAGTCCATTTTAAGATGGGGGAGTCCCGGCCAAACTCATCACACGATCGGAGTCAATTTTTTCCATCCACATATAAGAATGTTGGACGAGTCCATTTCAAGATGGGGGAGTCCCGGGCGAGTCCATTTTCAGATAGGGGAGTCCCGGGCGAGTCCATTTTAAGATAGGGGAGTCCCGGACGAGTCCATTTTAAGATGGGGGAGTCCCGGCCGAACTCATCACACAATCGGAGTCAAATTTTTTTTATCCATATATAAGAATGTTGGACGAGTCCATTTCAAGATGGGGGAGTCCCGGGCGAGTCCATTTTAAGATAGGGGAGTCCCGGACGAGTCCATTTTAAGATAGGGGAGTCCCGCCCAAACTCATCACACGATCGGAGTCAATTTTTTCCATCCACATATAAGAATGTTGGACGAGTCCATTTCAAGATGGGGGAGTCCCGGGCGAGTCCATTTTAAGATAGGGGAGTCCCGGACGAGTCCATTTTAAGATGGGGGAGTCCCGGCCGAACTCATCACACGATCGGAGTCAATTTTTTCCATCCACATATAAGAATGTTGGACGAGTCCATTTCAAGATGGGGGAGTCCCGGGCGAGTCCATTTTAAAATAGGGGAGTCCCGGACGAGTCCATTTTAAGATGGGGGAGTCCCGGGCATACTCATCACACGGAGTTAATTTTTTTCATCCATATATAAGAATGTTGGACGAGTCCATTTCAAGATGGGGGGAGTCCCGGGCGAGTCCATTTAAAGATAGGGGAGTCCCGGACGAGTCCATTTTAAGATGGGGGAGTCCCGGGCGATTCCATTTTAGGATAGGGGAGTCCCGGGCGAGTCCATTTTAAGATGGGGGGTGTCCCGGTCGAACTCATTACACGATCGGAGTCAATTTTTCATACATATATACAAGAATGTTGGACGATTCCATTTCAAGATGGGGGTCTCTCAGGCGAGTCCATTTTAAGATAGGGGGAGTCCCGGTCGAACTCATTACACGATCGGAGTCAATCTTTCATACATATATACAAGAATGTTGGACGATTCCATTTCAAGATGGGGGAGTCTCAGGCGAGTCCATTTTAAGATAGGGGAGTCCCGGGCAAGCTCATTACACGAGCTTAGTATTCTTATCCATATATAAGAATGGACGAGTATATTTCAAGATAGGGGAGTCCCGGGCGATTCCATTTTCTCAAAAGGAGTAAACTTCGCAAGCACCAAGTATATCGGACGAGTCCATTATATGATGATGGGTCTCTGCCAAGTTCATTCAGGAATAGGGGTCTCGGACGACTCCATTCAAGACGGGAAGTCTTCGAAGATTCCGTTGTAGGATAGGCTGTCCCAGGAGTTCCTTTTAACCCATAAAGAATGTAGTGTCCGTTTTACCAGGGATAAGTCCATTACATAAACGATTTTGGAAGATTTCTTTTCAAGATGGAAGATTCCTGAATACGTTTCTTTGAAGCCTTATACAAACATGTCAGAAGACTATTTTAAGACCCGAGAACCCATTTTAAGCCATATGTAAAGAACGAGTCGTGAAATTCCATTTCTATATAATATATACTAGATGAAAAGTTTTTTTTTTCTTTTCTAGACATCTGGGAGTGGTCTTAGCAGAAGAGTCACGGGATGGGGGAGGGGCGAAGTTTCTGGGAGCGTTGAAGAATGTGTTTAAGAAGAGACCGTTATCTCGATGAGCAAAAATATGTTTGAAGGAATGGTGGTTCCAACTGTTATATGGTTGCAAGGCATGGGCTGCAGATGAGGTTGTGCGGAGGGCAGGTGTGTTGGAAATTAAATGTTTGGGGACATTAAGTGGTGTGAGGTGGTTTGATCGAGTAAGTAATGAAAGCAAGATGTGTGGTAATAAAAAGATTATGGTTGAGAGCAGAAGAGGGTGTGTTGAAATGGGTTTGACACATTGAATGAATGAGGAAAGATTGACAAAAAGGATACATGTCTCAGAGGTGGAGGGCAGGAAGAGAAGTGGGAGACCAAACTGGAGTTGGAGGGATGGACTGAAAATGCTTTTGAGCGATCGAGGCCTGAACATACAGGAAGGTGAAAGGAGCGCAAGGAATAGAGTGAACTGGAACGATGTGGTATACCGTGTGTTGTACGACGGGAACGAAGTGTGATGTTGGGATTTAAATAACTAAATTAGTCACCTGATAAAGTGGATTGTCTACAGGAGAGACGTTCACAATTTTATTTGTGTAATTTTTCTATACATGTGTCACGACGTTTCATTGAATTTGGATAGATCTAATGTCTATTAAGCATTCTTTTACAATGAATGTGTGAAAACATTTTGCAGTATCTTAAAAATTCTTCACAAACATTTCAGCTACCCGTGATCCTCATTACATTAACTTGAAAACTTCTTCGGTACATTATGAAAATTCTAGACATTTTAAGATAACGTCAGTACAAGTTCACAGTAATCTTAACGTTACAGGTGTTGTAATAGATTGTATTCTCTCCATAAGATGACAATGGATCAAGAAAGTCATTAAAAGTCTCAAACTAGCATTCTTGTCGAAACAAATGTCACTAACATTCTTTTGGGTTGGGCTACAATGTCCCTTTATTTCCAATTTACATCAATTAAGTACATAAGAAATCGCTTTGGGGATTAACTTATTTATAATATCTGCAACTTTTTTAATCATACAATGAAGTAAAGTTTTAAACACTGAGAGGAACTCAAGCACAGTGTGATTGATATGGCTCGAGTACACGATGTAATGGAATAAGGTTACGAAGACGACATTGTTCACCGAGCAATCATCGATAACCAAGGAAAAATTCACGAGTCTTCGCAGTTTTGCTCAGAGATTCTTCCATAAATACAGCAAAGCCAACACCTTACGCAATCCGAGATATCAGTGAACAATATTTTCCTCCCACGATTTTCGACTTTAGGCACTTTTAGGGCGTTCCTCGAGGTATGTGACTTGAAGGAATGCTCCCCAGGTGGTCACCCAACAGGATCTTCCTGGGAAGCAGCACCCGAAGGACGCCTCCTTTCCCGGTGCATTATTGTATCTTGAAAACTAGGAGGAACCTATAACAAACAAAGGTGTTAAGAGTTAACGAATCCTTCAAGACACACGTGCTTTAATTCACTAAACCTATAACAAAGGTGCGGGAACTAACGTTTTCTACAAGACACAGGTGCTTTAATTAGCTAACCCTATAACAAAGGTGCTGGCATTAACGAATTCCACAAGACATGTGCTTTAATTCACTAAACATATTACAAGACATATGCGCTTTAATTCACTAAACCTACAACAAATGTGCGGGAATTAACGAATCCTTCAAGACACAGGTGCTTCAATTTACTAAACCTTTAACAAATGTGCGGGAATTAACGAATCCTACAAGACTTATACGCTTTAATTCTCTATACAAAGGTCTCTAGCTGGAATTCGAAACAGACTGTACCAACATTATACTTTACCGGTTAATGCTTTTCCTTTTTGTGACTACACGATTTTAACTCTACAAAACAATGGAGCCAAAGAATTCTGACAAAAGTAAAGAATATTTACACGAAAAAAGGAAGATGCACTATAATCGTGAGGTCAAAAAAAATTACCATGAAACGTGTGTGCTGACCACACTTACAATTTACTTTAAACTTAATATATGTTCAGTACCTACTGTAGTATTAACAAAGGGAACAAGTAGAACAGAGATAAACAATGAACACAACACAGACTTAACATCCAACGATTTATTCCAGTTTACGGTACACAAGATGGCTTTAAAATATCATGCGGCTACGTAAATCTGGAAAAATATTGCGTCTGATGGTACACTAAGACATTTAACATTTAACGAAGCTTGCAAAACACTTAAGGGCTAATTAAAAGTCGTCAAAAACAACTAAGGATAGGAGACACCCTAAAATGATAATTCGTATTAAATCACAACGCTTAGGAAATATTCATGGGCACACAGCATACGCGGCACGAGAAAACGAACCTTTAACATATTAACATCATAGATTTAAACCCTTTAAACGGCAGAGAGCAGACTTACAACAGGTGCACTTACGTATTATGTCTCCTGCAATTACATTACAAGTCTTGAAGCAACATTAACGTATTGTGTAGCCCTTTTACTTTCACAACTACATACTGTATATTCTTTTTTTTTTTTTTTTTTTTTTTTTTTTTTATACCTCGTCGCTGTCTCCCGCGTTTGCGAGGTAGCGCAAGGAAACAGACGAAAGAAATGGCCCAACCCCCCCCATACACATGTACATACATACGTCCACACACGCAAATATACATACCTACACAGCTTTCCATGGTTTACCCCGGACGCTTCACATGCCTTGATTCAATCCACTGACAGCACGTCAACCCCTGTATACCACATCGCTCCAATTCACTCTATTCCTTGCCCTCCTTTCACCCTCCTGCATGTTCAGGCCCCGATCACACAAAATCCTTTTCACTCCATCTTTCCACCTCCAATTTGGTCTCCCTCTTCTCCTCGTTCCCTCCACCTCCGACACATATATCCTCTTGGTCAATCTTTCCTCACTCATTCTCTCCATGTGCCCAAACCACTTCAAAACACCCTCTTCTGCTCTCTCAACCACGCTCTTTTTATTTCCACACATCTCTCTTACCCTTACGTTACTTACTCGATCAAACCACCTCACACCACACATTGTCCTCAAACATCTCATTTCCAGCACATCCATCCTCCTGCGCACAACTCTATCCATAGCCCACGCCTCGCAACCATACAACATTGTTGGAACCACTATTCCTTCAAACATACCCATTTTTGCTTTCCGGGATAATGTTCTCGACTTCCACACATTTTTAAGTTAAAAATGCAAAATTATGGCAATGGTCGAGTTACTATTAGACCCACTGAGCCACAAGTGTCAATTTCATAAATATACATGAATATCTAAATCACGAGGTGAAGCCTCCTCATGTAAATAAATATAGAGATACAGCAAGCAGCTTACATTATCTAGGAGGATGTGGCACACCAACGGAAAGAAGGCAAAAAGTTTTTAGTCCTTAGGGGTGGGTACAAGAGCATAATAAACACCGCATGAGGACATTATAATAATAACCCCACTTAAAACTACTGCAGCTTCAGCACTGTACCATAATCCGAATTACGAACACCCTGTAAATTATAATAAACGAGGTGTGAAAGAATTCCCGACCAACACCACGGACTTGAATAATAACGGAACAGACCTTCCAACCCAACCAAACGCCAAAGCAACTCTTCAACTTCTCCAGGTGTTCTTAAACAGCCACAAGTTACCAAAATCGAACCTTGCCCTAAATAAGTTATACCCACCATTCCACCTCCACAGTCAATACGACTTATCATCCACAACCAATGTTTTCCCAAGCACACACACCTAGAACAGCTCAATTACTGACCAAACTTAATTTATAAAAGCTTGACAACTGTGTTCAAACAAGTAGACGATATTCACAAAACGAAGCAAAACTATCAAGATATCTGCAAGGGCAGATCTACTACTAATACGCGGTCATTTCATCATCAGTACTACCAAAATCTCGGTATTCATAAATCACTTTTCCTCACCGTATGAAGCCTGAGCAACCACAGCACATGAGCGATAAGAATATGTCAGCGAACCCAAGACCTAAACCTCGATCTACTATTAACAGGGCAAAAACTTATAGAAACGGTACACACACAATACCACCACGACCTTGACACAAAGATATAACATCACTGGCTTTCCCTTAACCACTTTGACTAAACATATCACGTGGAAGCTATTGAAGTTACAGTCCACTCACCGTATTTACAATACAAAAAATAGTTTTTCAGTACAAAATGCTCGGCTACGTTGGAACCCAGCATAAGTCAACCTAACTAATCCAATTGCCAAACTTATTTTCTCACCGGAAAAAAGCTGTAGCGACGAATTGTACGCCATAATACGGCCAGATACCTCTATAATAGGGCTATCTATTAAACGAATTGCAAGTTAGCTTACAAGAAGGGACTTTACTAATTAACTAATGCGCATCAACATTACATACAAGTGTAACAGTAAAGCGTCTTTTCTGCATTTTGAATACTTACATTTTCTTAGTTTATCTTATATCTTCGTATGTAACCTAAATGCTTTTCACACTAACATTTACACAAGATTTTGCTCATCTTAACATCAAATTTCTTTTATAGCCGTCAAATTTTCAGTTTGCACTTACCTGTTGATTCTTTAATAGTAAACTGGAGGGACATCTTAAAAATACTCAATATGTGAAGAGAAAATGTTAATATTTTTCACAAGTATTACTGTTTATAGTAATGTCCCATATGGCACAGAGGTCAGAGGTCTCAGTTTCTACTGGAGTTTATATATAAAAAGGTAAACAGTTTATATCACAAATCACTTCCTTTCAGATGTTAAATCACTCAAGTTCAGTAAATTCTAAAGGTAAATTCTAGACAATTTGATGAACTATAATTCCAAAATATTTTTGCACACTATTGTAAAGGCATTAAAAGCAGCATGCTACATCCAAGATTGAAATATGCAGTTTCTCATTTCAAGCATCTAGGCAAAGGCATATATACATATATACCACAATAACTTTCCTTAAATGTCCACTTGAAGTTTCTTATTAAAACTCACCCAGTATGGAATTACGTTATAGAGTTATATAAACTTGCATTACCTGCTAAACTGATGGTATATAATATTTCCAGTTGGATTAATCGGTTTATAGAAAGGATTAGCATAAATAGCTGGCTATAAATGTTTTTTAACCAGATGTATGAAAATGTATATCACTGTTGGCCAAAACACTACTTTAAAAGCTCTGTTGCAGATTTAACTCGTACGTGTCAAAAAATTAGCGAGGCCATTACTCAATATTTGGCCTTACAGTCTTTAGTTACAGCAATAATAAAAAGGTTACACTATCGTACAGCAAGGAACAAGAACGGTCGTAACGGTACATCTACTTTACAGTATTTCACAACGAATAAACGTTCCCTTCCTTTGGGAAACCTGTGAGCAATTAGATGGTGTCTCCCTTTCCCTGTAAATTACGTATGAATGCGATCTGTCAGTCACTGCTTCCATGGATGACAATTTGCCATATTTCGAAGTCGCAGCATGACCGCTATTAGCGCCATCCATGGATGGACCGATTTTGCGTGCGCGCATTTGCATTCACTTAAGGTCCCACTTAGTACGATCATTTTTGTTATACTATTTTCATGGTTTCTGTAATATATCAACTAATGTGGTCTGCTGCTGGGAATCCCGTTGGGATGGCTTACTATGCGAAGCCGAAACACAGAAACAAATGGTTGTGTGATCTTTACATGCACGAGACAGGTTGGCGGTCAGTGGAGGGCGTGAATTTATAACAATTCTGATATATCAGCCGCTAAGTATATCAAGGATTTCAAAATTTATTATAATTATAAGTTACAATTACTTCTGCTTTAACGATTTCCCAAGGTAAAAACTATCAATTCTCCAAATCCGGCTCCATTAATACCACAAAACTATAAAAAAAAATCTAGGGATGAGAATTTTTTACTGGAAATCTGCCAATTCTAGTGCATAATCATAACTGGTGGTTAAACTTTCGCATAGAGTGAACTCGACGTAAAGTGACCATATCAAATATTCACTGTACGCAAACACTACGTTATAATGTAATAGTAAACCAATGAACACAAAAGACAATACTAAGATATCTTGAAATTAACTAAACGTTAATTGCAGGGTAGTAATATAACTGGCCGTAGTTTCTTATTCTGACTTACAATAAAATTAAACAATTTTCCACAATTATCTTAATCGTTACTGGTATACTTTACCTTGAAACCTTAAAGAATGACCTACGGACTTTTCACCTAGGATGATTACTTTGGTTAATTCTGAATGTTTAACCTTGCATAATACTGGTTGGCGTTATCATCCACTATTTTTGGATCACTTGTAAAAGTCTATTCAAAAATATTTTTCTACTTTCGTTTATCCGGATCATTAACCACAAAGACTACCAAAAATGAAAGTTTACCGAGAAAATGGATTAATTACTTTTTTATTTTGTTTAACTTGTTGGAAGGTGCAGCCTCAACCTACGTTCAGGTCTGGATTTCTCCAAATTAGCAAAACAGTTTGAAAAATATATCGTACCTCTATATGTACGCAAGTAATCACCTCAAAAATTGTGAAAGTACGTGCAATGTGTTTCAATAAACTTGTATCCACATGCGTTAACAGATATAATTTAAATACGTCTTTAATTTGATAGCGACATCTGAAGAAACTACTGTAAATTCCAGGTGTCGGCAGCTCTAGGACAAGCTCAAACACCACATTACTTGGGGTAGCACGGAAATATATCGATTACGATGAACATAATACCATTAAACATTGATCGATATATATAAACTTAAAGAGCTCATACCTCTAATGTATTATACACCGCCCTCTTGAGTACTAGCAGCTTCCCTTGCCACTACCGGTATGGACGGCTGAGGGACTCGCTACTGTAGGGGCCTATGCAGTAACCATCATCGTAGTTTAGTTCCATCCTGACCAACATCAATCTTGAAAACTCTTCCTTGCACTCTTAACAGCAGCGCCATTATCAGTGCTCCTGCTTCTGATGGATCATGATTAATGTCAATAGTAGCCTGTTCCAGCCAATCAATTTCATACGAGAACTAAAAAATTACGTTATGTCTACAACATAACACTAAATTATTCAAACTTTAATGAATTATAATTCCAGTGTAAAAACTAGGAGAATGTACTTGTTACAAAACTTTATTAACTGTGTAAAGGTTTGTGTAAAGCTTTATGACGTACCGAATTATCAAATAATCCGGTACCTCCTGATAGTATTTATTCATGTCTATCACTTCAAAAAGTTTCATATAATACTTACTGAATCCCGTTCCTCTTCGCAAACACGGGAACACAAATCATGATCTACGTCCTGTTGCCACGAGAATAACGTACGACCTACTGCTTCCACAGTCGGGCAGTAACTGAACTAGGAGCCGGCGCTGCGCAGCTTATGCCGGCCTTCACGCATCGAAGAAAACCTGGTGTTGCCACATATGATCATTTACCACTAAACACATTTTAGACACAATATTATTTGATGAAGATAATCAACATCATCAAACGTTCTTATAATTGATACTTATATTCTGTAGTAAAGTTTCATTTGAGGTATACGAGAGTTTAAGTACTTTTTTTGATATAAAATGATACGGTGCTGGCAACGCTCACGGGTATTTAAATCAAAGACTTAAATGCTCGAATTTTAACTCTCGCGTATTTATACCATATTTTTTTCACATTGTAACTCATTGAAAGATAGTGTTTCATTGTACTTATATACTTTTGACTTGTATATGCCGATAGATACATCCAGAAGCAGTGAAATGACAAGAGAAACTACCGAATGACATTTGACATACCACTTTGTTTACTCCGCTTCTTTTACAGACATTAAATAATTTTTTTGTGATACGTAGAAAATAAAGGAAGCCCTAATTATCAGCCATCATAGAAAATTCGACTTAAGTAACTAGTAATAGATAAGGGAAAGAAAAATATACACATGTTAATTACCAAAACGCCTTTAATTGGCTTTAATTACGTCGCTTTTAATACACAATTATTTATGTAGCTCCAGCAAAAGCCTGGAAATGTTTGTATTTACATCTATTTGTATCATTTTGGAGATATGCTTCTGCTAAAGCCTGGATTTTGATGATACATTATGTTGATTATGCCCGAAAAAAAATCGTGTGGCGACGCTTTCTCTTCTCGATATCGACTATGGATGCTCTTTGACCAATACAATTATTTCGCATCGACCGACTATATTAATCAGGGTATAAGGTAGCCTTACTTCCCTGAAGGTCAGGTCTCTGACGAAAACAGTACTTTCGTACACAAGAGTCCCCCATACTAATGCTTGATTTATGAGCTATCTTTCACTAGGGTTTTACTCTCATGCTTGTACCGTCTTACATATAAAATGATCACAGATTCATATAGGTACATATTAAATCTGTTGCGTTTACAGTAGAATTTACAGTAATATACTTTCCCTATACCAATATTTGTGTTTTTCCATTTTTCTCTACATGACAAGTAGGTAGTAGTTAAGAAGAAGCCACCAACATGGAACGTATTTTACTGTTACTACCTGCCTGGGTATTGGTAGGGTTGGTGATGGCTACGTAGCGAGTCAGCTTTTCAGTGGTTGTCTAGGTGCACTCCTTTGACCACGGTAGCTGTATTTTCTTTCTGCCTCAACCACACGTGGACTGCTGGTATTCTGTCCACAAAGATACAATCTCTCCTTGTCAAACCTAACACCTGACAACACTTAACTCATTCTTTGCCATAACACGGCCTTTTAGCAAAATGGTAGTAGCAATAGATGGAAGCAGTAGGTAGGAACCTTAGACAAGAGCTTTAGGTAGAAACATTAGGTAGAAGTAGATATGAGCATTAGCTGGGAACATTAGGTACAAGTAGTAGGTCGTAACATCATGCAGGAATATCAGGAAGACACACTTAATAGAAGTATCAGGTAGGAGCTCCTGAAAACGCAGCATTAGAGTTGCCTCTACAGGTGGCCTGTTAAGGGTGAGGTACTGAAGTCCAAGAAGTGGCACTGGAGTTCAACAGATATGGAGATACTTTTGTCATGGCCATATCCTTGAGGAGTGTTCTCAAAGGGAATGGATTTCAGCGATACAGATAGACAAGCTATTAACAAGCATCCATATTTGTGACTCGTTTGAAAAAAAAGTAACATTTCACTAATACATGATACGTCTAGAGGAGGTTGTACCTACAACTGTCATTCTCTTAAAATTGTTGGCTTAATGTAAGGATCTAAAAGAAAATATGCAGAAAAAACAAATCATGGCAACCTAACCTTGCCAAAAAATTTGAGCATTTCACATAAGGTACTTTGCAAGACTTCCTTGCAGTATTATCTTATAGAGCAGTTTGTCCAGTTTATTCAGTTTCAAATGATACAGTCCTAAAAATTTCTGAATGTGTATGTAACTGTGCTTTATATGTAGACATTTTCAAATCCTAATTATTTACATTCCTTTGGAAACATAAAGTAATGGAAAATTAATTTGTTAAAAGTCAAAATCATAATTTTATTAAATCTTTAAGTACAATGGGACAGCTTTCTGTTAGTAAAGTTTTTAAAACACCCCAAATTACATATTTCCTGATAAAATAAAATGTACTGTTATAACACAAATCAGAAATTATCTTTCAAAATTTGTCTAAATATTATTCAGTTTAAATATCATAAAGTATGTTTTAGAAATATTGAAAGAAACTATTAAAAACTGCACTTTCGGAACCTCCTGAGGATTTTCAATAAACACAGAGGCTTCCGAAATACTACTTGCATTCTAAATTCTAAAATATTCCTCAGCTTCTATCAATAAATATATCATTGTCTTTAAGATAAAAAAATATATACTTTTCAATACGAGTAAAATACAATTTGATTTACTACAAGTTGCCCTAAACTTTACTTTAAAGCTTGCTTCTCTAAAACTGTAACTAAGAATGCAGCCTACTACTATTTTCTCAAAGCATGGTGGCTTAAGTTGCAAGTTTCATTTTTCTCTTCTATCTGTACGTATACTTCTTCAGATTATTAACAGAAAAATAGAAGACCATCAAATATCAGTTCAAGTTCACAGTGAAAAAGCAGATGATTATATCGGAGTGCTATAAACTTTGGTCAATATGTCAACCTGGCAAACTGACCAACCTTAACTTTACCAGCTAAAAATTCTGGTCGGGACATATAACTGCAGTACAAGTCGACCCCTAATAATGAACAAGCCAATATTGAGGAAGTTTCATTTCATAAATTTTACTACAAATAATGGCAATTAAACATATAAGAATATTTTTTTTCATAAATGCTCGCCATTTCCTCTAAGAGCGAGGTGGCGTCAGGAACAAATGTCTGAGCCTTAGAGGGAAAATCCTCATTTGGCCTCATTTACAGCCACCTGCTCCTGCCCTTTTAGTTGCCTTCTACAACAAAAAGGGAATGCATGGGCAGTATTCTTTCTCACCTATCCCAAGTGATAAAAGAATACCAAAGGGGATAAGAGTGAGTGCTCAAATTACAGAGGTATAAGTTTGTTGTGTATTCCTGGTAAATTATATGGGAGGGTATTGATTGAGAGGGTGAAGGCATGTACAGAGCATCAGATTGGGGAAGAGCAGTGTGGTTTCAGAAGTGGTAGAGGATGTGTGGATCAGGTGTTTGCTTTGAAGAATGTATGTGAGAAATACTTAGAAAAGCAAATTTAAGAGTAAATGTGAATAAGAGCAAGGTTATTAGGTACAGTAGGGTTGAGGGTCAAGTCAATTGGGAGGTGAGTTTGAATGGAGAAAAACTGGAGGAAGTGAAGTGTTTTAGATATCTGGGAGTGGATCTGGCAGCGGATGGAACCATGGAAACGGAAGTGGATCATAGGGTGGGGGAGGGGGCGAAAATTCTGGGGGCCTTGAAGAATGTGTGGAAGTCGAGAACATTATCTCGGAAAGCAAAAATGGGTATGTTTGAAGGAATAGTGGTTCCAACAATGTTGTATGGTTGCGAGGCGTGGGCTATGGATAGAGTTGTGCGCAGGAGGATGGATGTGCTGGAAATGAGATGTTTGAGGACAATGTGTGGTGTGAGGTGGTTTGATCGAGTGAGTAACGTAAGGGTAAGAGAGATGTGTGGAAATAAAAAGAGCGTGGTTGAGAGAGCAGAAGAGGGTGTTTTGAAGTGGTTTGGGCACATGGAGAGAATGAGTGAGGAAAGATTGACCAAGAGGATATATGTGTCGGAGGTGGAGGGAACGAGGAGAAGAGGGAGACCAAATTGGAGGTGGAAAGATGGAGTGAAAAAGATTTTGTGTGATCGGGGCCTGAACATGCAGGAGGGTGAAAGGAGGGCAAGGAATAGAGTGAATTGGAGCGATGTGGTATACCGGGGTTGACGTGCTGTCAGTGGATTGAATCAAGGCATGTGAAGCGTCTGGGGTAAACCATGGAAAGCTGTGTAGGTATGTATATTTGCGTGTGTGGACGTATGTATATACATGTGTATGGGGGGGGGGTTGGGCCATTTCTTTCGTCTGTTTCCTTGCGCTACCTCGCAAATGCGGGAGACAGCGACAAAGTATAATAATAAAAAATAATATTTTTGAAAAGGTAAATGTTTTACAGTAACAAATGTGACACAGGTAACATAATAGTACTGGATTTGTAATGTTAAAAAGCAAAGTTACAATCCAGAAACAAGTGATTCACACCTTATGTCCAAATATACAGGAGCAATAAGAAGTTGGTTGCGACATTAAGCAGGAATGAATGGTAGACACATTTGGTAGCAGTAATTGGTAGAAACGTGAGGTATAAGCCTCTGAAAACACTGCACTAGAGTTGTACTCTGCCAGTGACCTTAAGAATGAGGTATAAAGGCTAAGAAGCAACACAAAAGTTCAATAGTGATGGAGACTCTTTTGCCATGGCCATCCTCTGAGGAACTTCCAAAAGGTTGAAGGCATCATAGGTTAAGACAGGTAGTATATGAGATACTATACCAGAAAAACTTAACAAGCAGAATATCTAACACCAGACCATCCATGGTATTCAGAGTACTGAACAGATCCTTTATTAACGTTGTTCCTACAAGTATATCTGTGTATTCCAGAACACAGCTATGATGACCATAATAAAACATGACTTCATTGGAAAGATGAAGAATATAACATGAAAACAATTTTTCTGTTAACCAAAAATACTCTTCACAACATATAATCCTTATATCAAAACTAACTTTCTGTATAATTCTATGAAATTTTTAAAAAGTTTTTGCAAATATGTTAAGTAATTACAACATACTGACAGTGAAGAATAAAACAAATGAAATGAAAACAGCACTACTTTGCAACAAAGACTGAGTGCTGTATATGTTACAAGTCATCATGAATAGCTGTGTTCTGGGCTAATCCCTAAAATACTAGATGAAGGTAGTCTGCAACAAATGCCTGCAGAATTTTAGTGAAATTTTCAATGGTAGGATAGTGAAGGGCACTTGCATTGTCTGTATTCTTGTGCCATACAGATGGAAACGGGGCTGGGATAAGGTGTAAAACTGGAACACCTGGAATGATTGTTAACAGTATTAAATTATGGCTTACTTAGATAGTATGCTAACATCTGACTCACTTGTCCTAATCATTTGACATCACATAAAACTTCATATCTGTTGTTCATGTTAGCCTTGCCAATCATGAAATTCAAACATACTAATTCTGAACTAGTCTTTGAAAAGTAATTTGTCATCCCATATTCAAGTACCTGAATCAACATCTATCCTCCACGTAAGTTTGACAAAAATCTTAATTTCTATTGCTTTTGTGATCAAAAAGAAATGGAGATAATTTCAAGTTATCGTAACCAATCCTAAAGAAATACGCATATAAACATATATAATCTAAATTAATACAGCTGATTCCAACAAGCAGCTCATTCTCAATTTTCTTAGTTTCACATGTGCCTATGCACACATGCTACTACTTAACCCTTTACAACTGGGTCTGTCTGGTGTCTACATTAACAATGTCCTCATGTTATATTATTCCATTCATTGTATGAAGCAAGAGGGACAAAAATTAATGCTCAAACTAAAGAGATATATGAGCATGTGGCAAGTGAGTAGCAAGCTGAGAAAAAGCAAAATGCTTTCAGGGTGTGTTGACCTGGTGACTGCCTTGAAGAATGTGTGAGAAATACTTAGACAAGAGTGACTTATGTTTGGCACATGGATTTGGAAAAAGCAAATGATAGGGATGAGAGAGATGCCTATGATGCTAGGCTTATAAAGGGGTAAAAGGAAACTTATGGCAGTAAGGAGTGTCTACTGGGATAGTAAGAAATTTGTGCAAATATGAAGGAAGGAGTATGTGCTACTTCATGAAAATGAGTGTGTTAATAAGTTGTATAACATAAGAGAATGTTCAAAAGATGGGGACAAAAGAATGTAAAATTCCCTCCCTGTACTGTACAAATAGGTTTTTATCATAAATGCACTTCATCAGTCCTCTTAAGCCCTATGCAAGTTACACAGCCTGACTGACCAATCAACACTATTACTCCCTTTTCTGAGAAACTTATCCGAGAAGAAAAGTCTACTCATCAATGAAATGCTTCTAATATAAATGCTGATATCCAAAATTTTTCAAAACTTGGGAGAAAAATACTGCAGTGAAAAGAAGCAACAAGTAAAGGATAACAGAAATCAAGGCTACAACGAGTAGCAAAAGAACATAATGCGGGTGCCCATTGAAAAGAAAAAACTTTTATAATAAGGAAAGCTACAAAGTAATCTATCAAAATTCTCCTTCCACAGCATGATACAAAAATGACCTGAAAATATGATATCTTGACAAACCTCGATAAAGTTTTGTACAAACAAGAGAAATATATTTCCTTTAAGTTACTCCTTAGCTGTACACCATTTACAGAAATAACTGCAGCATAAAAGCCAACAAGCAACAAATTCATTATAACAAAAAATTTAGTGCAATTCAAATTACCTTCTTTCTCAGGATTGTCAAATAGTGATGCGTGATCAACACAAAAAAAGTTCTTACCTCTTTCAAGAAATGGAATGTGATCATCTTCAATACCAGCATTGTACATTGAGCGTTTTTTGAATATAAAAGGTCGGCGGTGGAGTAACTGCAGGTCATTCAGTCGTTGTTCATAAGAAACCAAGCGAGCATACCATCTCTCAGTATCTTTGAAGTAATTAGATATCTGAACATCTTCTGAACCCAGCAGATCTAACAGAACAAACAAATCCTGAAAAAATTGCAGAATTAATTTCTTTCCTCATATTTCATTGCAGTTTCCCACATCAGCAAAGTGGCACCTGGAAACTGATGAAGAAAGATACATCCATTCACATACACACACATATACATACATATCAACATATATACATATACATACATACACAGACATATACATATATACACATGTACATATTCATACTTGCTTGCCTTCATCGGGGCCTGAATATGCAGGAGGGTGAAAGGCGTGCAAGGAATAGAGTGAATTGGAACGATGTGGTATACCGGGGTCGACATGCTGTCAATGGATTGAACCAGGGCATGTGAAGTGTCTGAGGTAAACCATGGAAAGTTTTGTGGGGCCGGGATGTGGAAAGGCAGCTGTGGTTTCGGTGCATCATACATGACAGCTAGAGACTGAGTGTGAACTAATGTGGCCTTTGTTGTCCTTTCCTAGTGCTACCTCGTGCACATGCGGGGGGAGGGGGTTGTCATTTCATGTGTGGCAGGGTGGCGATGGGAATGAATAAGGGCAAACAGTATGAATTATGTACATGTGTATATATGTAAATATATGTATATGTTTAAATGTATAGTTATGTAAACGTGCGTGTGTGGATGTGTTTGTATATACATGTGTACGTGAGTGGGTTGGGCCATTCTTTCATCTGTTTCCTTGCGCTACCTCGCTAATGCGGGAGACAGCAACAAAGTATAATAATAATAACAAAAAATGTTTCTGAAATTTTGGTGCAAAACAGTGCATAAATATCCAGCTAAATGTATAGCTCAGCTTGCATAAATATCCATTTAGCAGTTTAAGTTTACTCCAAAATTGTAAAATTCTACAACTGAAATTTTAAAAAAAATATGGTGTAGGGGCACATGCTCCTTACAGGAGACTGGGGTGGATTAAGTGCTCCTGAGAGAAAGTTGTGATGTGAAGTGGTGCTCCTAAGAGGAGAACAGACCAGGACAAGTCAAATTATCAAACTATGAAGAGAATGGGTTGTAGTCAAATTATTAATAAAGGAATGAATGAAACTGTTTGAAGAATGAAAAACAATAAAAAAGTACAGAAAAAATAGAATACACGACATACTCCAGAGGAACAGCAATGTTGATGGGGAAAAGAGAGGTTGATCCATCAACATTCACAGTGTGTGGAAAGGAAGGAAAAAAAGGAGGAATAACAGCTAAGTAATATACATAATAAACACAAATTAAATATCAATAAAAATCACTAACCATTCTGTGGAGACTGTGTGTCCCATCTCTGTTATTAGCAGGGTATGATATGTCCTGCAACTTGGCAGCTAAGTTGCGTGCACCATACAGGGAGTCTTCCTTTGTCCATCTATGAAAAGCCTCTTCCCCATCAAAGAATATGAACTGTAAGGTCAGATCTGAACGCTGGAAGTTAAGAGAAATTAGTGGATCTACTGACCAGTTGCAAAAAATACATACAGTACAAAGGAATGTATTTACTCTGCTTCAAAAATTAAACACAATTAACTCATAAAATGCACAAGACAAATGGCCAGATAAAATATCACAGCATTCTCGACAATTATGCGAGATAAAACGTGGACACGTATGTATATACATGTGTATGTGGGTGGGTTGGGACATTTTTTCATCTGTTTCCTTGTGCTACCTTGCTAATGCAGGGGACAGCGACAAAGTGTGGTGTGAGGTGGTTTGATCGAGTAAGTAACGTAAGGGTAAGAGAGATGTGTGGAAATAAAAAGAGCGTGGTTGAGAGAGCAGAAGAGGGTGTTTTGAAATGGTTTGGTCACATGGAGAGAATGAGTGAGGAAAGATTGACCAAGAGGATATATGTGTCGGAGGTGGAGGGAACGAGGAGAAGAGGGAGACCAAATTGGAGGTGGAAAGATGGAGTGAAAAAGATTTTGTGTGATCGGGGCCTGAACATGCAGGAGGGTGAAAGGAGGGCAAAGAATAGAGTGAATTGGAGCGATGTGGTATACCGGGGTTGACTTGCTGTCAGTGGGTTGAATCAAGGCATGTGTATGGGGGTGGGTTGGGCCATTTCTTTCGTCTGTTTCCTTGTGCTACCTCGCAAACGCAGGAGACAGCGGCAAAAAAAAAAAAAAAAAATATATATATATATATATATATATATATATATATATATATATATATATATATATATATATTTTTTTTTTTTTTCCAAAAGAAGGAACAGAGGGGGCCAGGTGAGAATATTCCAAAAAAGGCCCAGTCCTCTGTTCTTAACGCTACCTCGCTAACGCGGGAAATGGCAAATAGTTTAAAAGAAAAAGAAAAGATATATATATATATATATATATATATATATATATATATATATATATATATATATATATATATATATATACCGGGGTTGACGTGCTGTCAGTGGATTGAATCAGGGCATGTGAAGCGTCTGGGGTAAACCATGGAAAGCTGTGTAGGTATGTATATTTGCGTGTGTGGATGTGTATGTATATACATGTGTATGGGGGTGGGTTGGGCCATTTCTTTCGTCTGTTTCCTTGCGCTACCTCGCAAACGCGGGAGACAGCGACAAAGCAAAAAAAAAAGAAAAAAAAAAACAACCAAATAATCTTACAAAATTCTCAAAAAACACAACCTAATATGTATCCACCACCCTTGTTCCAATTTTAATTGTCTACAATACCATTCAGTGACAACATTTTAAGAGCGCTAGTCATCAGATACAATAAATTTTGTGGACCAATACAATAAGGAATACCAACAAGTCAGTTTTGACATATCTCATGTCATTACCTGGAAAGATTTTTAAAATGACTCAGATATGAGGGTAAAATTAGGTTTCAATGACCAGTAATTTGAAATAATGGAAGACTTCAACCAGAAAGCAACTGACAAAGAACATCTGGATGTGCAGGGGATAAGTAAAAATGAAGGTGTAATTTCTTGAAACGTGTTCAAGAGAAAATCCTGTAACAACATAACTCTGAACACATAAAAGTAAAGATACATCAAAAACAAATCTTCTCATATAACAATATGGAAATTAGGAACAACTGGGGGAAGAGCAATTATACCGTGTCTGATTTTCAAAGAAATAACAGAATCATATGTGTATCCAAATACCCAAGAGAAGATACAAGGAGGGAAATCTTTCTGAATAGAACAAATTCTTTAAGATCATGAAAGAAACATATGGAATCCTACAAATTATACATCTATGCTACTAGAAACTTTGTGAATTATGTAATAAGAGAATCAACACACGAGAAAGGAAAGCAGGATATGGAAGAAAAAGAGTTGGGGAAAAAAGACGTGGTTCAATAAAAGGTCCCAGAAAAACTAACAAAACTAGAACTGAGTAGCAGAGACAAACAGAAAAACAGCCAAGAAAAGTCAGAGACATTACAAAGACAAAATGAGTACATTAGAACAAGGAAGAAAAGGTAGAGAACTAAAAAAAATTTGTAACTTATTACAAGCAAATTAACAGTACAAGAACAGAAAATTAAACTAAGGCAGCAAAAGGAAGACTGATGACAGAAAGCAGTTGAAAAGAGGTGAATATTCGGTCAGAGATCTCTTACCTCAAACGCCATCCAAATAAGAATGAAGATATCTATTTATGTATTTATTGTACTTAATTGCTGTTTCCTGCTTCAGCGAGATAGTGCCAGGAAACAGATGAAGAATGGCCCATCCACTCATACACACATATATATATAAATAAACGCCCATACTCACACATACACATATATGTATCAACATATACACATATACATCCACATACACATGTACATATTCATACTTGCTTTGCTTCATCCATATCCAGTGCTACCCCGCCCTACAGGAAATAGCATCACTATCTCCTGCTTCAGCACAGTAGCACCAGGAAAGCAAACAAAAAGGCCACATTCATTCACACTTAGTCTTTAGCTGTCATGTGTAATACACCAAAACCACAGCTCCCTATCCACATCCAGGCCCCACAGAGCATTCCATGGTTTACCCCAGATGTTGCACATGCCCTGATTCGGTCCATTGACAGCACATAGACCCCTGTATACCACATCATTCCAATTCATTCAAATCCTTGCATGCCTCTCTTTTACGTTCAAGCCCCAATCGCTCAAAACCTTTTTCACTCCATCCTTCCACCTCCAATTTGGTCTCCCGCTTCTCCTTATTCCCTCCACCTCTGACACATATGTCCTCTTTGTCAATCTTCCTTCATTCATTCTCTACATGTGCCCAAACCATCTCAACACACCCTCTTCTGCTCTCTCAACCACACTCTTTTTATTTCCACACATCTCTCTTACCCTTTCATTACTTACTAGGTCAAACCACCTCACACCATATATTATCCTCAAACATTTCATTTCCAACACATCAATGCTCCTCCATACAACCCTATCTATAGCCCATGCCTCATAACCATATAACACTGTTGGAACCACTATTCCTTCAAACATAACCATTTTTGCTCGAGATAATGTTCTCTCCTTCCACACATTCTTCACTTCCAGAACCTTCATCCCCTCCTCCACCCTGTGACTCGCTTCTGCTTCCATGCTGCTAAATCCACTCCCAGATATCTAAAACACTTCGCTTACTCCAAATTTTCTCCATTCAAACTTACAGTCCAATCAACTTGTCCTTCAACCCTACTGAACCTAACAACCTTGCTCTTCTTCACATTTACTCTCAACTTTCTCTTTTCACACACTTTTCCAAACTCAGTCACCAACTTCTGCAGTTTCCCACTTGAATCAGCCACTAGAGCTGTATCATATAAAAGACAAAAATCAATGGACATGATATAAATAAAATCTTAAAAGGTTTTAAAACTGTATAAAGTTCACAACTATGATGGTATCTTGCTCTGAGCATTTCAAGAATATGAGAAACACTCAACAGATAATCTGAGATGTTATTCAGACTCTCACTGGAAGGAAGATTTTTATCACAGTGATAAAAGCAAATGTTTTTTTTCTATTTTTTCAAGAAAGGTAAATAAGAAACATATTTATTAGCCAATATCATTGATATATGCATTATCCATGAATACTGGAAAAGATAATCATACAACAAATAAAACAAATAATGATCAATAAACCATGTTTCTTTACAGGACAGTGTTGTCACTCAATTGGGAGGTAAGTCTGAATGGAGAAAAACTGGAGGAAGTAAAGTGTTTTAGATATCTGGGAGTGGATCTGGCAGCGGATGGAACCATGGAAGTGGAAGTGAATCATAGGGTGGGGGAGGGGGCAAAAATCCTGGGAGCCTTGAAGAATGTGTGGAAGTCGAGAACATTATCTCGGAAAGCAAAAATGGGTATGTTTGAAGGAATAGTGGTTCCAACAATGTTGTATGGTTGCGAGGTGTGGGCTATGGATAGAGTTGTGCGCAGGAGGGTGGATGTGCTGGAAATGAGATGTTTGAGGACAATGTGTGGTGTGAGGTGGTTTGATCGAGTAAGTAATGTAAGGGTAAGAGAGATGTGTGGAAATAAAAAGAGCGTGGTTGAGAGAGCAGAAGAGGGTGTTTTGAAATGGTTTGGGCACATGGAGAGAATGAGTGAGGAAAGAAAGATTGACCAAGAGGATATATGTGTTGGAGGTGGAGGGAACGAGAAGTGGGAGAACAAATTGGAGGTGGAAAGATGGAGTGAAAAAGATTTTGTGTGATCGGGGCTTGAACATGCAGGAGGGTAAAAGGAGGGCAAGGAATAGAGTGAATTGGATCGATGTGGTATACCGGGGTTGACATGCTGTCAGTGGATTGAATCAGGGCATGTGAAGCGTCTGGGGTAAACCATGGAAAGTTGTGTGGGGCCTGGATGTGGAAAGGGAGCTGTGGTTTCGGGCATTATTGCATGACAGCTAGAGACTGAGTGTGAATGAATGGGGCCTTTGTTGTCTTTTCCTAGTGCTACCTTGCACACATGAGGGGGGAGGGGGATGGTATTCCATGTGTGGCGAGGTGGCGATGGGAATGAATAAAGGCAGACAGTGTGAATTGTGTGCATGGGTATATATGTATGTGTCTGTGTGTGTATATATATGTGTACATTGAGATGTATAGGTATGTATATTTACATGTGTGGATGTGTATGTATATACATGTGTATGTGGGTGGGCTGGGCAATTCTTTCATCTGTTTCCTTGCGCTACCTCGCTAACGCGGGAGACAGCGACAAAGCAAAATAAATAAAATATATAAATATACATATATATACAAATCACTAGGAAATACACAAAAAAAGGCATGTGTAACCTTGTACCAGCAATTTTCAAAACAAATTTTATCTTCCTTACCTTACCTTACCTTCCTTCCCCAGAATCCCATTCTGTAGGGCTTTCCACAGCCCTCAAAAGGCCATTCACATCTACCATGCAAGACCGCAAGTCATAAAGTGTGGAGATGCTGCGTATATTTTCTGTGTGCTAAGCAGAGGATAACAGAAGGAGCAAAAGTTCATTGGCTTCTGTGTGGACATTGCATCTTGGGCACAGGGGTGGCATGATGTGATTAACTGATGTTTATAACAGTGAAGAGATGGGAGGAATCCAGAATGCAGACAAGAAAGCATAGCTCATACATTACATATATATATATATATATATATATATATATATATATATATATATATATATATATATATATATATATATATATATATTATCCCTGGGGATAGGGGAGAAAGAATACTTCCCACGTATTCCCTGCGTGTCGTAGAAGGCGACTAAAAGGGGAGGGAGCGGGGGGCTGGAAATCTTCCCCTCTCGTTTTTTTTAATTTTCCAAAACAAGGAACAGAGAAGGGGGCCAGGTGAGGATATTCCCTCCAAGGCCCAGTCTTCTGTTCTTAACGCTACCTCGCTAATGCGGGAAATGGCGAATAGTTTGAAAGAAGAAAAAGATATATATTTATATATATATATATATATATATATATATATATATATATATATATATATATATATATATATATAAAGAAAAGATATATATATATATATATATATATATATATATATATATATATATAAAGAAAAGATATATATATATATATATATATATATATATATATATATACATATATATATATATATATATATATATATATATATTTTTTCTTCTTTCAAACTATTCGCCATTTCCCGCATTAGCGAGGTAGCGTTAAGAACAGAGGACTGGGCCTTTGAGGGAATACCCTCACCTGGCACAATTCTCTGTTCCTTCTTTTGAAAAAAAAAAAAAAAAAAAAAAAAAAAAAAAAAAAAAAAACGAGAGGGGAGGATTTCCGGCCCCCCGCTCCCTCCCCTTTTAGTCGCCTTCTACGACACGCAGGGAATACGTGGGAAGTATTCTTAATCCCCTATCCCCCCTATATATATATATATATAGATATATATATTTTTTTTTTTTTATACTATTCGCCATTTCCCGCGTTAGCGAGGTAGCGTTAAGAACAGAGGACTGGGCCTTAGAAGGAATATCCTCACCTGGCCCCCTTCTCTGTTCCTTCTTTTTGGGGAAAAAAAAAAAGAAAAAAAAAAACGAGAGGGGAGGATTTCCAGCCCCCCGCTCCCTTCCCTTTTAGTCGCCTTCTACGACACGCAGGGAATACGTGGGAAGTATTCTTTCTCCCCTATCCCCAGGGACAATATATATATATATATATATATATATATATATATATATATATATATATATATATATATATATATATATATATATATATATATATTTTTCTTTTCTTTTAAACTATTCGCCATTTTCCGCATTAGCGAGGTAGCATTAAGAACAGAGGACTGGGCCTTTGAGGGAATACCCTCACCTGGCCCAATTCTCTGTTCCTTCTTTTGGAAAATTAAAAAAAAAAACGAGAGGGGAGGATTTCCAGCCCCCCGCTCCCTCCCCTTTTAGTCGCCTTCTACGACACGCAGGGAATACGTGGGAAGTATTCTTAATCCCCTATCCCCAGGGATTATATATATATATATATATATATATATATATATATATATATATATATATATATATACAAATTATCCCTGGGGATAGGGGAGAAAGAATACTTCCCACGTATTCCCTGCGTGTCGTAGAAGGTGACTAAAAGGGGAGGGAGCGGGGGGCTGGAAATCCTCCCCTCTTGTTTTCTTTTTTAATTTTCCAAAAGAAGGAACAGAGAAGGGGCCCAGGTGAGGATATGCCCTCAGAGGCCCAGTCCTCTGTTCCTAACGCTACCTTGCTAATGCGGGAACTGGCGAATAGTTTGAAAGAAAAAGAAAAGATATATACAAATTCATTTATATGTATATATTATGGATAAAGAAGCCTTGTGGGAGGAAAGATGCAAAAAGCAGCGAGAAGTTTTTATCTAGAGTAATATTAAGAACAGAGGAGAGTGAATGGTTCCAAGTCAAGGTTGGTGTGTTCTTCAATTTGTTTATGTAATGTAAATGCAAATCTTGGAGAGAGGGATGAGTATGCACTCTGCGTGGGATGAAAGGGCCTGGGAAGCGAGTCAGTTGTTGTTTGCTGATAATACAGCACTGGTGGTGGATTTGAGTGAGAAACTGCAGAAGTTGGTGACCGTTTGGGAGTGTGTGAAAGAAAGTTGACAGCATATGTGAATAAAAGCTAAGTTGTTAAGTTTAGCAGGGCGGACAGGTTTGTTGGGATGCGAGTTGAATGGAGGAAAATTGGAGGAAGTGAAGTGTTTTAGATACTTGGGAGTGGATATGATGATGAAAGGAACCAAGGAAGCAGAACTGAGTCATAGCATGAGGAGAAGGCAAAGAGGCTGGGGGCAATGAGGAATGTGTGGAAAGAGAGAAAGTTATCTGGGAGCACAAAAATTGGTATGTTCGAGGAAATAGTAGTCCCAACAATTTTATATGGATGCAAGGCACAGGCCATAGATAAGGCTCCATTTGTCCAAACTATATCAGCACATCCTCTTCAGCTCTCAACCAAACTCCTTCTATTGCCATTAATTATCAAAATATGCCAAATTTCCAATAAAACAAACAGAGTACTCACAACTCTTGGAACAAATGCTAACTTGTATTCATTTCCATTCCCAGAACAACACTTGACTCTTCCAAAGCGCCTTAATGACTTCCTTGGCACTGCAGTAATTTCTAGAAAGTTCTGACGTTGCCTTTGATCCTGTCTTCTTACTTGACCATTCATCTCACCTGTATCCCTATGAACAGAGGATGTTTCCAACAAATAATCTTGATTACCTCCAGCTTTGGGTCTATGTTTAGCTCTGAGTTTCTTCCAAATTTCCTTAAATTTTTTTTTGTTACAGCCAGGTTTTCTTTTTCCTGTCAGTGCCATTAGCTTCATTTCCTTCTTTCTGTTTAACCTCCTGGTCATTCTCCTCAAACACTACAAATAAAGTGAGGCAGTCTTAAGAAACCTCTAATGTGTTTTATGAATGTCATTTCCTATGAATGATTCCTGTTACTCACAAAACATGAGAATGCATCAATATATCAAGGATCTGGAAAAAATTTTCAATATCTATGGATATCAACAAATACATGATAATAAAGATGGTACATCTCCTCCTGATTGTGCATCTTCTATTCAAGTTTCACTGTGTGACCATGTCAAAAACACAGATCCATTTAATAGTCATATCCTTTTTAATTGTCATTAAAAACTTCAAACTATTATCATTTCTCACCAATTTACTCATTTTTGTTGCCAAGGCATCTTACTATCTTTCAACCAACCTATGTCTTTCACGTGCAGGGAAAGATTCACTGCTTTTATTTTCTTTGAGGGCAGCACATTGCAACTTGTTTGGGTTATACTAACAAGCAGTCTGAGACACTTGTGTCATACATTTTATTGTAATGCAACATAATTAAGATAACCTAGCTCTCTGAAGGAAGTTCTGTTTGGAGAACCCTATGTAACATACAAGTGATGATGTCTTCCCCACATACATATATAATACCAATAATGGTATAGATATGCTCCTAAGAAGTTGACTCTTATGCAGATTTCTGTTAAGTGCATCAAATTTTCCAATAGGCTTCCATTACGAAATGGAGATACATTCCTAAAGAAAGACTTTAAGCCCAATGTCATGTGGCAAACTAAAGAGAGCTCATAACCTTTTAAAACATGTACTTGATATAAATTCTACTGTCTATATAAAATATTCTTTTTGTAATTTTTCACCACATTAGTGGGGAAGAACCAAGTTCACACAGAGAACAGCCTCCCTTGTTCATATCCATTCTCTACATCTCACTTACAATTTAGAGCTCCTTATCCACAGCCAAGTTCCACACACACCTTTCTGTAATTTGACATGTCCTAACTGAGCCCACTATCAGAACACTGACCCCTGTAAACCACATCACTCATTCCTCTCTCTCCTGCATGTTTAGGTCCCAGTAACTCACAGCTCTCACCCCCTTACTTCTATCTCCTTCTTGCTCCCTCCACATCTGACACATATACTCATTTAGTAAGTCTCTCCTCACTCATCCTCCCCATGTGTTCAAACCATTTCTGCATACTATAATGTTTCTCCTCCATTGTAATTCCATACACATTTAACACCCCTCATAAAACATACTGCCCTCGGGCATGTCATTTCCAACACATCCAAACTCTTCTGTTCTTGTGTATTTAGGGCCCAAACCTTGCATCCATACAACAGTGTTGGAACTACTATACCAAAAAACATAATCCATCCTTGCCCTTACAGACAGTGACCTCTCCTTCCACTTACTCTTAATGCAACTAGGACCTTTGCCCTCTCATACATCCAACAGTTCACTTTAACTCACATAGTAAAATCCAATGCCATGTCCACACCACTTCCTCCACATTTTCCCCATTCAAACTCAAACCCAGATCAACCTTTTACACTCCTCTGTTAATTTTCATAACTTTACTTTTATCAACATCAAATCTGAACGTCCTCCTTTCAAAATTCTCCTAAACTCTGACATCAGCTTCAGTTTCTCACTTGATTCTGCCACAGTTTCATCTGCAAACAGCAACTAACTCACTCCAAGCACAATGCAGACCTGCCTCCTCTATAAGATCCTAACATTTACCAACCTCATTACTCCAATTCATAAATAGATTATATTGCTATGGTGACTCACATACCCTTGACACAGACCCACCTTCACATGGGACCATTTACTCTATCTTCATACTTCCACATATTCCTTACTCTCCCAGTAAAAACTACTCGCATCACTCGTAGCTTTCTTCCCACACCATAAAATCATGGCATCTTTTGAAAGGTATCTCAGTCAGTCTTTTCTATGCTTTCTACAGATTCATAAATTCCACATACTAATCTCTGCAAGTATTTCTCAAACAAATTTCTCAGAGCTATAAACTTAATCTACCAGCAATAGAAGAAAAAGAGCCCCTCACCTGACACCACTCACAGCCCTGCTTGCTTGCCTCCTCCCTCTCTCTTACTTGCCATGATACGATTTTTTTTTCTTTATTTTCAAATGTTTTATCATTATCAGTACTATGCTACAGGAAATGTATAGCTAGAATATTACAGCAACAGTGAAAAAATAGTCATTCAGTCATATCAGAAAGTCACTTTAAAGCCATGGAAAAAGAACTCTGGGTCATTATAGATTCAAAATTTAATTACAATCAATTTCATCCTTTGGTAAAAGAATATACTTCCTGATTCATAAACGATGATTTAGTGAAATTATGGTAAATGAGGTGCCATTTTGCAGGGGTATATCTGTATTAACAGCAAGTGCAAATTTTCTTCACATGATTACATTAAGTGAAAAGATCAGTTAAATATCAAACTCTAACACCAAATGATGGTGTAAATATTGTCAGAGAATACTACTTGCCTCATAATCCTAAGGATTAAATCAGTTAAGGTTTACTCCTCAACACCCAGATCCTAGCTAGTTCTGACATAACCGTTAAATTACAGTCGGGTGAATCATGAAATAATTAAGATTATGAAAATACAACTTACAATCATCACACATTCAGTCATGCTTCTTGCAGAAAAAGAACACATCTTACTCAACTTTATAAAAACAAAAATTTGTACAATCATTTTCAGTACTTACTGTTTGTCGGAATTTATCAAGGGCAGCTTGCATCACTTTAGCTAGGTTCATCATCATAGCACAAGGAACAGCAGAATCAGTGGCACCCACAAAAACACTTTCACGATCAATCTTGGAATCATAGTGGCATGCCAAGACTAGATGGCGGGGAGCATCTGGGTCTAGTGTGGCTATAACATTGGTAAAGCGTTTCATGCCTAAAGGAGTATCACCATCAAAAGAATCCTCTTCAACTGTCCATCCTAGACCATCCATAGTATCTACAAGGTGCTGAAATAAATAAAGTACATTAAATGAAACTGTATTATACAGTATATGAAACTCCATATTACACAAAAAATATAAAGAAGTTAAAATATCTAAACAATTAATCACATTGCTATCAGGAAAATCCATTGTAAGTACATCATTTATGCTCTGCATTTATGTCACAAAATATCTAAATATGTTTTGCCCTAAACTGTACACTTAAAACACTAAAATCCATTATACTTGCTTCCTAATCTTACTGACAGAAATACTATCTATGTATATCTAAGATGCCTGTACCCTCCTGGAATGCCATCAAAGGGGTGGCCATAGCAATAGGATCTCCATAACTCGTGAAGTCCAGTGCTGCTTCTTAGCCTTTAATGCCTTACCCTTAACAAGCCACTGGCATAGGGCAACTCTCGTGGAGTGTCTACAAAGGCTCCTAATGTTCCTACTGACTACTTTTACCTCATACTCCTGTATGCTGTTCCTACCAATTGCTTCTACCTAATGTTCCAACCTAAATGTTCCTACGTATTACTTCTATCTACTGCTCCTACCAATTTGCCAAAAGGCAGGGATAGTGCATAGTGATCACCGCAAGAAAATCTGGAATTACGAAAAATGACCTGTGTGAATCAAGTGTCATGTGTGGCAAAGAGAGATTGTCTGTTTGTGCACAGAATGCCAATCATCCATGTGTGGGTGAGGAAGAAAGAAAATGTAGTTACCTAGGTCAAAAGAGTGCAACTTGAAAACCATTGAAGTGCTGGCTCACTACTTAGCCATCACTAACCCTCCCGATACCCAGAAGGGTAACACTGGCAATATACTGCAGTGGTCAGTGGCTGCCTCCCAACTATTACTTCAATACGGTCATCAATCTATTTACAATTTGCCAACCTATAATTCACAGTTGGGTGTTGATAAATCTTGAAATTCTTTTCACTGATCAAACATCCCTACTTCTGCTTAAGGTCCAATAGCAGTGCTCTGTGGCACATGCTTCACTGATGTGATAACCCAAATGCAATGCATCATTCTTAAGTAACTACCTCCAATGCTGTTGTCAGGTCTTTAATCAAAGCCTGGTGATAAGACTCTAAGGCTTACTTTACTCATCTGTTCTTGGTGCTAGTTGCTTATGCAGGAAGAAGCATGTATTATGAAAGACTAAATACTGTAAAAATGAGTCAAACTTAAACTTCAGCATCATTTTTTCTGTTATGACCATCATTTTTACAACTGGTTAACACAAAATTCACAAAAGGACATGTAATATTCTACACAATAACAACTACTAAAAGCAATAAATGGGGTACCACATAGTACAAGAAATTGACCAAACTATATCAACTTAGGTTACTCCATACAATGTTACTGGTTTACTGACCTTTCTGACACGGGCATGACTTTCAGTGCCTACGACGCGAGGTATTAGAATGGGATTAAGGACATTCTTGAAGTGCTTCATGTCACCCATTCTGGAAATGGTCTGCAGTTCTGCATCACTAAGTCCAAGTCCTTCATGTTCACTCTACAAAATAAAAAAGATGACAAACTTATAATAAATGCTACACTAGAGAGCAGTTTTGGTTGTATATCAACTGTCCCCTCTAAACTGAGTGTCTATGGTAACAGATTGAAAGCAAGACACTGTTCAGCTACAGGTTATTGATCAAATGCTACTAAATAAGGAATCCAGTGATTAACCTCCACCTTGCTAATCTTGCACTTTCACACCTGGATCTTTGATTTAACCACAAGAGTAATGATTTCGACCTAAACTGATATACAGCGCACTCCAGTTGCAGCATTCAACATCCTACATAAATCCACGATTCTTTGGATCCCACTGTGGGGTATATATATTTATCCCTGGAAATACAGGAGAGAGAATACTTCCCATGTATTCCCTGTGTGTCATAAAAGGCAATTAAAGGGGGAGGGAGCAGGAGGCTGGAAATCCTCCCCTTCAGTTTTTACTTTTCCAAAAGAAGTTACAGAGAATGGGGCCAAGTGAGGATTTTTCCTCTTAGGCTCAGTCCTCTGTTTTTAACACTACCTCACTAATGCAGGAAAGGGTGAATATGTATGAAAACATATATACATATATATATTCATCCCCCAGAGTCAATGGACTGATCCAGGGCATGTGAAACATCTGCAGTAAACCATGGAAAGGTCCAGGGCCTGGATGTGGATAGGGAGCTGTGGTTTCGGTGCATTACATATGACAGCTAAAGGCTGAGTGTGAATGAATGTGGCCTTTTTTGTTTGCTTTCCTGGCACTGCATCGCTGAAGCAGGGGTTAGCAATACTGTTTCCTGTGGGACAGGGTAGCGCCAGGGATGGATAATGGCAAACAAGTATGAATCTGTACAAGTATATATATATATATGTATATGTCAAAGTATGTACATGTGTATATGTTTATATGTATATGTATGTATATGTGCATGTATGGGCATTTATGTATATATATATGTGTGTATATGAGTGGATGGGCCATTCTTCCTCTGCTTCCTAGTATTACCTCTCTGACATGGGAAACAGTGATTAAGTATAATATATACATATATATATATATATATATATATATATATATATATATATATATATATATATATATATATATATATATATGAGAGAGAGAGAGAGATAGCACTATAGTTATAAGAGAGAGAGAGAGAGAGAGAGAGAGAGAGAGAGAGAGAGAGAGAGAGAGAGAGAGAGAGAGAGAGAGAGAGAGAGCACTATAGTAATATTCCATATCATACTAAAGACAACAGCCCCATAAACTGATTACCACAATCATTTTCAATGGACTTTAGAAATACAAACTTTTGATTGGAATTCTGTACCAAAAAGAATTTTCCATCTGAAGACTGGCTACCACTTTAATTGCCTCCCTTCCCTACCTCAACTGGTCTACTAACCAGCAGGTAGTGGCTCATTAGGTACAGTACTTGCAAGGTATAGGATGCATTCATTACCCACGTTACAAATGAAAATAATCATAAATTATGATGAAATTCATAATCTACTAAAGCAAAAACTGCTTATCACAACAGCAATACAAAGCAAATGTACAATTCCCAGGAGTAAGTACTTGATGTAAGAGGCACCGACATTATCAAGATACCCAGGTGACATTATGGGAAATGACAGGTGTGCAGGGCCCACAAAGTTCATTTTCTCACACATGGTCCATTACACAACCTGTAAAATGCTGACCTACAGCAGAAGCTGATATACAAACATCTGTTAATTATACCAGCCATACCAACAGCATCACAGTTACATAACTCCACTGTGCCACATTATATCCTATCTTCCCAGACTAGAGCACAATGTAGCACAACAAATGATAATTAAAGACATATTGAGGGGATGTGAAAAGGCAAAGCCTCCCAACCCAACTGAACTACAGGAATGGCTTGGTTGAATGTGGGTCCAGAGGGCCAGATACCCCTTCTAAGGGGTTAGGTCTAATTATATTGTGATTTATCTTTCTCTTCTTTAACACTTAATTTCCCTGTACTTCAAAAACCCTTCATCACTTTTCACGGGGATTTATCACTCTACATTATTTTTCAAGATTATCTTGTTAAATCATGTTGCAAAATAAACTTTAATTAGCTAATTTCCAAAGTAATGGGTGAAAACTTCAAGATGGTAACCTGTGCATGTCAGAAAAATTGAAGATTCACAAGGATTCTTCATATCTTATGAAAGATTTTGTATATATAAAATCAACTTTCCTGCACAAAATCAGATAAGGCTCTTGATCCTGAAGTGAATATACCCTAACCTAACACATACTGCACCGCAGAGAACATACATCAATTCTGCCACCAGATATGGTCTCATTACAAGGAAGACAGAAATCTACAACATGAAAAGTGAAACCGAAGTCCCACCGAAATACCTTCAACATTCTACCGGTTTCTAAATGTGGTTATTCTAACTCTAGCATAACTCAAGCCAAAATATAATACGTCCTAAATGAACCCTTCTTACATTCTTCATTCATTACAAGGTATATCTCAGCATCTATTAAAGAACTAGCATCTACTGTACCACCACACAAGGAGGGCAAGTTTTTATGGTTCCACCAAGAACAGGTCTGTGTACTCCTGGTATGTTCTGAGAGGGCCATACTCCTGTTATATGTTCTCTTTCACATATCTTACAGTAAATTTGTCAATACTGCAGTTTGACTGACTACGAAATGACAGACGTGTGATTAAAACTACTTTGATTTCTTGATCTTTTTTCACGCTAAAGGTTAACTACTCACAGCGCTGCAGTTATGCGTTCCGCATATTTCACATACCTAACCACATTTTTAATTAATTTTATTACAGTACTCAATTCTTCCTTGCATTACTGTACACATCGTACGGCCGACAGTGCGCCACTTCCGACCACAGGAAAGAAATCAACTTTCTTTTCCAGCTCCCAAACATAATGTAGCACACGAAATCACTATATATGTGAAAGAACTGCTTATAATCATTGATGTAATATAACATATTTCCCTCGCTATCTTCATGATTTGGCAAGCAAAACATGAATAACTTTCTTACATTCAGGTGGTTTCTCTTATGTACTCTGTTCGTGAAATACGCTGCAACAAATATGATATTCTACCTACTAGTAACATTACTTTTGAAGGAATGAACATATTTAAAGTAACTCGTTATGTTTCTCGCAAGGTGTCTAAACATTTCATAAATATAATATGGAGTAGCATTCAATAACTTACATAACTGTTTACTATAGCTTACCCTTGCTCTGTACCACAAAGCACGGCTCCTTTTGTTGCACTTAGCCTGGCCTGAAGCACAGTGAAAAGCTGCTGCGGTGTACAACAGGACTAAATACGTCAGACCTGTCTGCATGCTGGCCGGATACTGGTGTATCAGCCAGCGGGACATTTTCATCACAATCCTACGGCGCCGCTCCCTCCACCTCCATCCCACGACATATTTTTTTTCCCCCTAGCACAGAAGCATGTTTATGTAACTTCTTTTACGCCTTTTTGCTAGTATATCTAATGAATGTATCTTGTATTTCAATACGAAGTCATCTTTCTTACTCAGATTTTTTTCATAAGGTTTGACAAAGAAAGTATTAGAACAGATGTACCAACCTTTCCTGTTTTACGTATATGTTCAGTTGTAAACCTGGCCTTGTGCAAGCTATCAGTCAGGCAGATTCTAGACTGAGTTAATCTATCGACCAACCTATTATTCTCTAACAACTTGAACGAATCTCTGCTTGGGTTCCGGATCGCTCTTCCAACCTTCATTAGCTGACCAAAGCCCATTTCTATTTTCATAATGTGCCTCTTTGCATATCCTCCAACCCAGTAATTCGCCTAACCAGAAATCCATCCCACTACTGACATCGCTGGCAAGGTAAACAACCCCTCTTGGTTTACGTGGTAGGTCGTAAGTACGTAATGACTGAGTAGTTCCGGATAATACCAGTACAAAACATACAACCCATCCCAGCTAGTCTAACAAACTACTCTGTAGAATCACATTCAACTAAACATTACCCAATTTATTCATCAGTGGCATCAAAAACGAAAACACAATAGTACTCAAGAACACAAATTACACAACCCATACTTAGCCCAAGAACACAACCCATACGTATCACTCATCCAAGAAACCAGACTTATATTCATAGTTGCACTCCTACTTTTTTAATTGTATAACCCAAAGAAAAGATAGACAATAAATAGAGGAAGAGGAATTAAAATCACTGATACGCTGCAACATTCCATTTACTACCGCAAACAAAACCTTACAAACAAGAA
This sequence comes from Panulirus ornatus, assembly GCF_036320965.1. Classification (NCBI taxonomy): domain Eukaryota; kingdom Metazoa; phylum Arthropoda; class Malacostraca; order Decapoda; family Palinuridae; genus Panulirus; species Panulirus ornatus. The sequence goes on along the minus strand of NC_092247.1, from coordinate 7,516,472 downwards.
TACTTTGAAATCTTGCCCATAGAAATAATACCACATAACACCTATTCCAATATAATGAACATCACCATACCACCTTCTTTCCTAGATACACTTCCCAACTACAGAACCAGACCAACACACCCAACACTTTCCGATGTAGAGATCAGCGACCACACCCATGATCCCCGAGGTGAACTACTACCATACAAATTGCATTTTTTCAGCATCCTTAACTTATTCATGCAGCTAGCCAGACCTCCAACCCACCACCTTACAAAAGACCGCAAGGCACACACAATACTGAACATTCCTTCAACGACTCATCCATTCTGAATGCACTTCACCAAACTCATGTTACTCACATTGCCGTAAAAAAAAAATAAAATGCACAAACTACAGGAGAGAAGCCAGCACTCGCACATAGCAGAAAATCTAAGGTTCAGCATTTCACTTAAAAACACTCATATCCATTGACCATGTAATCTACCATTTCCACAATATCGTTAACCAAACCAGCAAAAACACACTGCACGGATATCCTTGAAGTTGTTGGAGACCCTTAATAAGGGACCTTGGTTTATATAATTATCAATCTGACGACTAAGGTACAATATGTGGGGGAATGAGTTCATATCTTCGTCTGTTCCTGGCTTTAATAAACTCGATGATGCGGGATATGGGGACAATTTATGAAAAATAAATATTTCTAAATATAATCATTCATGGTGAAATTTATGTGAAAAAGTTCTTATGTTAACCATGATCTTTCTAAACGCTCCTGCAGCCTTAGCTGCGCTACCTCCAGTAGCAGGGAAATGTATACCCCTTTGAAGTGAGTACTTTGACGAGAATTCATTCTTAAAGGTATTACCTCACTTGAAGTGTGACCTCTTGTTGGTGGAGTTCGGTAACACCTAGAATTACATATATGTTTTGTCAATGTAGAGTTGGGTGGGAGAGTTTTCTGTGTGCAGGTGTTTTGTTGAGGTTAGAAGAAAGGGTAGGGTCATTACTTATCTATGAGAGGTTGATGGTTATAGAATGGTTTGGTTGGTATGGGTCTAGTGATTTATAGAGAACAGTGGCAAGCATATTGAGGTAAGGCTGCATTGTATTTTTGTTCCTTTAGCAGGTGTTGGATGTTTGTGACGGCTAGGCAACCTGTGGTCTCCTGAGTGCTCTGTGTGGTAAGGTTACATGGAAAACCATATGAAGACATTTAATTTATTAAAGCTTAATGAATATCATATAACATTTATCCATTATTTGAGGTAATACAACTTTCTCTTAAGCACTTAAACATCATGAAAGGAAAATTCAACACAAAAAATAAATAGTGAACAATATTACATAAAACACTAGCAAATACAGGTGGTATTTTGTAAAATAAGGCTATAAATACCAGATAAATATGCAGATCAAAGATATATTGTACTATAAATTATAACCTATACTTGTTTTGAGATTTTTTTTTAGATATGACTCCTCTCAAACATATAAATCTCTGAATTAATCTGTCAGATCATTCCTTCAAAAATGTCAACACTTCATCAAAATTTAATTCTAAAATTTCTAGCACATTATTTTTGGAAAAATATATAACTGTAGGAGGACTTTACAAACAGCTGACCTAACCTAACAATACATTTTGCTGTTATAGAATCAATATACTGAGCTATTTTACTTTGATTCTAAACAATAGCATTCGATACCTTTTTGTAGTATACAATTTTCAATGACTTTTCCTTGATATGGCTTGTGGACGGGGTATAAGGTAGTTTGGGCAAATGAAAATAAAATAAACGTAAAAATAAGGTTTACCAACAAAATAAACCAAGATGATTTAGTGTAGGACCAGAGATAAGGTAAAGGGAGGGAGTATGTGTACAGAAAGGTGAGTATGAAAGTATATACTTGCTTATAAGGATCAAAGAAGCACCCATTTCATATGATTATGTCTGCTTCTCAAGAAAGGGGTAACAGTATTGCTGACTGGTTAGTCAACTTATCTGACATATCTAATGCCCAAGGTGAGGTACCAGAGGCTTGGTGGAGTGCATATATCGTGCCAGTTTATATAAAAAGGCAAAGGGAACAACAATGAATGCTCAAATTATAAAGGTATGTCTGTTGAGTATACCTGGTACTGTATATTGGAGCATGGGAAACTGAAAGGGCGGTACTTTTTGCATCTGAACAGAAAATGAGAAGCCATGTGGTTTCAGAAAGGAGGTTGAATATGTGTCAAGCAGGAGATTCCTTTGAAGATTGTGGGAATTACTTGCAGAGAGATATCTGCATAAGACATATATGAATCTAGAGAAAACTTATATTGAGAACACATGTCTTATGGAAGGTGCCATGGGTATATGTGGTAAATGGAACCTACTAACTGCAGAGGAGTTTTACCAGGAAAGTGAGCATGCTTGTTAGCAGGATGGGTATAGTGTGTATGGTTCCTAGTGTAGATGCTTCTGCATCAAGGAGGCATGGTGTTAACATGGTTGTTTAATTTCCTTATTGTGGGTTGGAGAGGGATGTAAGCTAAAGGATCTTAAAGTGGGAACTGGTATGCAGTACACTTCCGGCAGAAGGGATGGGTGGTAAATCACTAAATGTTCATGGATGACATGGTTCTCCTACCAAACTCCTATCCACAAGACAGTGATGGAATTTGGGAGTTTGCACTTAAGAAGAAAACTAAAAATTGAAATGAAAAAAAAGTAAGGCAAAGAGGTTCAGCAGTTGGGTGAGACAGGACTGAGTGCTAGTTAGATAGGCAAAGTTTGGATGAAAGGAAGGGCTTATAAGTATCTTGGAGTGGGTGGAACCATGATGGCTGAAGAAGTCTTGAGACAAAGAACAAGGTTAAGGTCTTGGTTATTAAGAATGTGTAAAAGCTAAACCAGAGCCTAGGATAATGTAGGCCATGGATGATAGACACCATTTTTGGTATAACATTAATGACAGATAGTGACTGGATTTATGCAAATGATGGTGTTATTTTTGGTATACTATATAAGGTAGCTAGAGACTGGATATATGCACATAACACAATATTTACTCTGCTTCTGAAGTTAGGTATGGAAAGTATAAAAGACAATTAGGTATCAAACAAAAAAACATAAATGTTGCACAGGTCAAGTTTACCTTCGTAGATGACCCCATAATTCTAGAGGGGCCTGAGAACTGTCATATAATTCACCTATGATGGAATGCTCTAAAATATTAATGAAGGAATCATTAACTGAAGGGAACAGCTTTGTACAAAGGTAATAGCCCCAGATTCCAGAGGATAAAGTTTGAACCTGTGGCTTGTTAGAGTTAAAAAGGCATTGTTCACTATAGTGTGGGAGTGGATGTAAGATTGGCATAATCAGATGAGAGGAGATGAGTGAAAATATGTGTTTAGCAGTAAGGTTGTCTGTAGAGAGATTCATACATACTTGAATGATACAGTGATTAATCATGGACATAGTAAAGTCTAACCATCTGCTTTTTAATGTTAGCAATTCATCATGTACTATCATTGTAACACATCTTGTATATCATAAGAACAGACCACTTTTTTATTTTGATCAACTCAAAGCTTGTAAGGATAACAATTATATTTTGAGGTAGTACTGTAATGCCCATATGTTAGAGTTACCCGTTAGAAAATGAGATTACCTTTCACTTTTCACCTTGGAAATAACATAAGATGCAACTGTCATCATTAGAAATTATCTACATTGTAATGATAACTTGTGATTACCATAAAGCAATCTTTATTATATTCAGTCTTTTTCCATTATGTATGGAAAACTATCAACTTCCTAATATACACCATGAAAAATTCTACTCTTATACATTCCACACAGAAAATATTCAGTGATTTAGAAAACCTAGTTATTATTTCCAGGACTGTTACTGTGGACATTTAATTTTGTTTACACCACCAATCAACTTTCACATGTATCAGAAAGAAATTACATTTCATACTTCATTTATTTTCAGCCAGATTATGTAACTTATACCAAATGAACTCTACTAAGTTATGAGATTCAAAAAAGTAAAAAAAAATTCTCAAAACAATATCACTTTTTGTCTTTCAAAACTTGAACAGTATCTGAATATCAAGTTAAAAATTTCTAACATTATTTGTGTGTTACATAAACAAATCATAGTATTTTCCTTTCATACTCTTTCCAAAGATCTTGCTTTAATCTTAGTTACACCTCTCTTTTAGGTATGTGGACTGTTAATAGTTACCCCTCTCTTTTAGGTATGTGGACCATTAATACTATATTGAGATAATCTGTTCTGTACCTGAAAGCACAAGGGATTAAGAATTACCATTAAGAATCCTGATCATACCAATATTTACATAGTATCTTTGGAAATGAGAATAAAAATATGAAAGCTGCTCCCCTTTCATCACAAAGGAAAGCTCCTGCACTCCAGAAAACTAAATTTCAAATATGATTCTTATTTTCCTTGCAACTGCTAAAAATTTTATTTCAATAAATTTGTAAAATTGTTAGATATTTACAAGTAAGTGAGAGTAAGTGAACTTGGGAAGGAGACTTGTGTGAGGAAGTACCAGGAGAGACTGAGTAGAGAATGGAAAAAGGTGAGAACAATGGAAGTAAGGGGAGTGGGGGAGGAATGGGATGTATTTAGGGAATCAGTGATGAATTGCGCAAAAGATGCTTGTGGCATGAGAAGAGTGGGAGGTGGGTTGATTAGAAAGGGTAGTGAGTGGTGGGATGAAGAAGTAAGAGTATTAGTGAAAGAGAAGAGAGAGGCATTTGGACGATTTTTGCAGGGAAAAAATGAAATTGAGTGGGAGATGTATAAAAGAAAGAGACAGGAGGTCAAGAGAAAGGTGTAAGAGGTGAAAAAAAGGGCAAATGAGAGTTGGGGTGAGAGAGTATCATTAAATTTTAGGGAGAATAAAAAGATGTTCTGGAAGGAGGTAAATAAAGTGCGTAAGACAAGGGAGCAAATGGGAACTTCAGTGAAGGGCGCAAATGGGGAGGTGATAACAAGTAGTGGTGATGTGAGAAGGAGATGGAGTGAGTATTTTGAAGGTTTGTTGAATGTCTTTGATGATAGAGTGGCAGATATAGGGTGTTTTGGTCGAGGTGGTGTGCAAAGTGAGAGGGTTAGGGAAAATGATTTGGTAAACAGAGAAGAGGTAGTAAAAGCTTTGCGGAAGATGAAAGCTGGCAAGGCAGCAGGTTTGGATGGTATTGCAGTGGAATTTATTAAAAAAGGGGGTGACTGTATTGTTGACTGGTTGGTAAGGTTATTTAATGTATGTATGACTCATGGTGAGGTGCCTGAGGATTGGCGGAATGCGTGCATAGTGCCATTGTACAAAGGCAAAGGGGATAAGAGTGAGTGCTCAAATTACAGAGGTATAAGTTTGTTGAGTATTCCTGGTAAATTATATGGGAGGATATTGATTGAGAGGGTGAAGGCATGTACAGAGCATCAGATTGGGGAAGAGCAGTGTGGTTTCAGAAGTGGTAGAGGATGTGTGGATCAGGTGTTTGCTTTGAAGAATGTATGTGAGAAATACTTAGAAAAGCAAATGGATTTGTATGTAGCATTTATGGATCTGGAGAAGGCATATGATAGAGTTGATAGAGATGCTCTGTGGAAGGTATTAAGAATATATGGTGTGGGAGGCAAGTTGTTAGAAGCAGTGAAAAGTTTTTATCGAGGATGTAAGGCATGTGTACGTGTAGGAAGAGAGGAAAGTGATTGGTTCTCAGTGAATGTAGGTTTGCGGCAGGGGTGTGTGATGTCTCCATGGTTGTTTAATTTGTTTATGGATGGGGTTGTTAGGGAGGTGAATGCAAGAGTTTTGGAAAGAGGGGCAAGTATGAAGTCTGTTGGGGATGAGAGAGCTTGGGAAGTGAGTCAGTTGTTGTTCGCTGATGATACAGCGCTGGTGGCTGATTCATGTGAGAAACTGCAGAAGCTGGTAACTGAGTTTGGTAAAGTGTGTGAAAGAAGAAAGTTAAGAGTAAATGTGAATAAGAGCAAGGTTATTAGGTACAGTAGGGTTGAGGGTCAAGTCAATTGGGAGGTGTTTGAATGGAGAAAAACTGGAGGAAGTGAAGTGTTTTAGATATCTGGGAGTGGATCTGGCAGCGGATGGAACCATGGAAGCGGAAGTGGATCATAGGGTGGGGGAGGGGGCAAAAATTCTGGGAGCCTTGAAGAATGTGTGGAAGTCGAGAACATTATCTCGGAAAGCAAAAATGGGTATGTTTGAAGGAATAGTGGTTCCAACAATGTTGTATGGTTGCGAGGCGTGGGCTATGGATAGAGTTGTGCGCAGGAGGATGGATGTGCTGGAAATGAGATGTTTGAGGACAATGTGTGGTGTGAGGTGGTTTGATCGAGTAAGTAACGTAAGGGTAAGAGAGATGTGTGGAAATAAAAAGAGCGTGGTTGAGAGAGCAGAAGAGGGTGTTTTGAAATGGTTCGGGCACATGGAGAGAATGAGTGAGGAAAGATTGACCAAGAGAATATATGTGTTGGAGGTGGAGGGAACGAGGAGAAGAGAGAGACCAAATTGGAGGTGGAAAGATGGAGTGAAAAAGATTTTGTGTGATCGGGGCCTGAGCATGCAGGAGGGTGAAAGGAGGGCAAGGAATAGAGTGAATTGGAGCGATGTGGTATACCGGGGTTGACGTGCTGTCAGTGGATTGAATCAAGGCATGTGAAGCGTCTAGGGTAAACCATGGAAAGCTGTGTAGGTATGTATAGTTGCGTGTGTGGACGTATGTATATACATGTGTATGGGGGTAGGTTGGGCCATTTCTTTCGTGTTTCCTGGCGCTACCTCGCAAACGCGGGAGACAGAAAAAAAAAAAAAAAAAAAAATTACAAGCTGCATAGCAAGCTCAGGGGCAACTGTTTTACTTGCTTTATTATTACATTTGCTTATTTCTTTAATAACCAAAAGCTCTTTTAGGACTCTTAAGCTTATATGTTACGTGATGATCAGTAAAAGATGTGCATAAGAACAAACCATGAAAAGGCACTCCTCCTCAAAGCAATGACAGATTTATCTAATGCAGATAGCTTCAAGTACTATTTTCCTTTAAGATTAAAATAATTAACAACAGATTACAAAAATATGTTTTATGGCATCCAGCTCAGTAAAAGAAACATTCATCATTCAACAATAAGCCAAATACCAATGACCCAAAACATTTATATCACCACTGCCACTAAGTCCATCTTGATTAATACCTAAATAACAACGTATAACCTCATTCCATTAAATATTATTGTTCATTTCATGAGATATCTTTTGAAATCCAACCCACTTTTTCATCAATATTTTCCTTCGTTAAAGTATCATTCATTGTAGCACCATTAGTGTAAATTTCATCTTATTACTAACCATAACACAAATTCTGTTTTTTTTATGCACCAAGCTGGATTGTATCAATTTCCCTTTTATCTAGACAAAAATTTGTGACCATGAATTTGAGGGACACATTTCTACAAATTAAGAGATTGAAAAGTGAGGAAGTCTTGCCACACAGGTGGCAAAGCAGCTTTTGCAAGACCAGGAAGTGCTGCAGGGCCTAAATGGTGTGTGAGAGTCCGACGACATAAACTAGAAAGACGCTGAGGGTGTCGAGTGGCTTCTTCAAGAAGTGCACGGATACCTACGTTTTGAACTTCACTTTCTATTTCTCCACCTTGAATTAGTCGTTTGGTATGGGCCCCAGCAGCTAAAAGAAGTGCTACTGCACCCCAAGTAGCATCTCTTGCTGCTGATACCAGCGGTGTATGCCCAAGCTGATCCTCTGTGTTGGTGTCGGCCCCTGAAGTCAGGAGGATTCGCAGGAGGTTGAGGTGGTGCTCAAAAATGGCCAAGTGTAATGGTGTGTGGCCTAAAGAATTCTTGGAATTTAAAGCTGTTCTTGTCCCTACCTCCACCACAGCTGCTAGGACACTTTCTGCATCTTTTCTACCACTTTGCACAGCAATATGTAATGGTGTTTCCATACTACAGTTATTAACACAAACTGCAGGTGGATGGGCAACTGCAAGCATTTTCACTGTAGAGGATCTCACACCATTTACACTAACAGCATAGTGTAGTACTGTATTACCATGATTATCAGTTTGTGCAGGATTTGAATGGGCAGCAAGGAGAACCTCTACAAGTTCTGAGTTAGCTGATGCAGCAGCACGATGTAGTGGAGTACAACCATCCACATCGGTAACATCTACAACTGCTCCATGAGACAATAATAGTTCCACCAAAGCTGTTGAGTGAAATATATGTAGACATATAAAAGATCCTAGTTTTCAAAAAGGAAGAATTCATTTCCATATCTATAAAAGTTTGAAAATTTGTCTGAAAAAATTACCATGGTACCATACATTTTTTGAGTACATATATATCAAATATATACATTTAGTGATGAAGAGAGTATTTTGAAGGACTGTTAAAGGTGTTTGATGACAGAATAGTAGATGTAGGGTGTTTATGTTGGGGTAGTATGCAAAGTCAGAGAGTCATGGAGAGTGATTTGAAGAGAGATGTGGTGAAAGCTTTGTATAAGATGAAATGTTACAAGGTAGCTGGAGTGGATGGTTATGCAGTTAAATTCATCTAGAAAGGGGGTGACTGTGATGTTGATTGGTCGGTAAGAATATTCAATATATGTAAGGATCGTAGTGAGGTACCAGAGCACTGGTGGAATGTATAGTGCCGTTGAATAAAGGCAAGGAGGATAAAGGTTATTGTTCAAACTAAAGAGGTATAAGTTTTTTTTATGTATACCTGTTAAGTTGTATGGGAGGGTACTGATTGAGAGGGTGAAGGAATGAAGAGAGCATCTGACTGGGGTGGAGCAGTGTGGTTTCAGAAGTGGTAGAGGATTTGTGGATCAGGTGTTTGCTTTTAAGAATGTATGCGAGAAACACTTAGAAAAACAGATGGATTTGTATGTGGCATTTATGGATCTGGAGAAGGCATATGACAGGATTGGTAGAGATGCTTTGTGGAAGGTAAGGCTTGAGTGTGAGTAGTAAAAGAGTGTAAATGGTTCCAGGTGAAGGATGGCCTGCAGCAGGGGTGAGTGATGTCACCTTGGTTTTTCAATTTGTTCATGATGCGGTGGTGAAGGTAAATGTGAGAGCCTTGGAGATAGGAGCAAGTAAGCTGTTTGTGAGGAATGAGAAGGCCTAGGAAGTAAATTGTTGCTTGCTATTGATATAGCACTGGTGGCTGATTCGAGTAAGAAACTACAGAATGCGGTGACTGAGTTTGAAGAGTGTGTGAAAAAAAATTGAGAGCGAATGTGAATAAAAGTAAGGTTATTAAGTTTAGTAGGAGTGAGGGACAGGTTACTTGGGATGTGAGTTTGAATGTCGAAAAACTGAAGGAAGTCAAGTGTTTTAGTTATCTGGGAGTGAACACGGCAGTGAATACAACCGTGGAAGTGAGTCATAGGGTGAGGAGGGGAAAAAGGTCCTGGGATCAGTGAAGAATGTGTGGAAAGAGAGAATGTTATCTGGGAGGAGTAAAATGGGTATGTTTGAAGGAACAATATTCCCAACAATATTATACAGATACAAGGCATGGGCTATATTCAAGGCTGTGCAGAGGAGGGTGGATGTGTTGAAAATTAAATGCTTTTGGACAACATGTGGTGTGAAGTGGTTTAATTGAGCAGTAATGAAATGGTAAGAGAGATTTCTTTCTTTCTTTCAAACTATTCGCCATTTCCCGCATTAGCAAGGTAGCGTTAAGAACAGAGGACTGGGCCTCTGAGGAAATATCCTCACCTGGCCCCCTTCTCTATTCCTTCTAAAAAACAAGAGGGGAGGATTTCCAGCCCCCCGCTCCCTCCCCTTTTAGTCGCCTTCTACGACACGCAGGGAATACGTGGGAAGTATTCTTTCTCCCCTATCCCCAGGGATAATATATATATATATATATATATATATATATATATATATATATATATATATATATATATATATATATATATATTTTTTTGTCGCTGTCTCCCACGTTTGCGAGGTAGCGCAAGGAAACAGATGAAAGAAATGGCCCAACCCACCCCCATACACATGTATATACATACGTCCACACACGCAAATATACATACCTACACAGCTTTCCATGGTTTACCCCAGACGCTTCACATGCCCCGATTCAATCCACTGACAGCACGTCAACCCCGGTATACCACATCGCTCCAATTCACTCTATTCCTTGCCCTCCTTTCACCCTCCTGCATGTTCAGGCCCCGATCACACAAAATCTTTTTCACTCCATCTTTCCACCTCCAATTTGGTCTCCCTCTTCTCCTCTTTCCTCCACCTCCGACACATATATCCTCTTGGTCAATCTTTCCTCACTCATTCTCTCCATGTGCCCAAACCATTTCAAAACACCCTCTTCTGCTCTCTCAACCACGCTCTTTTTATTTCCACACATCTCTCTTACCCTTACGTTACTTACTCGATCAAACCACCTCACACCACACATTGTCCTCAAACATCTCATTTCCAGCACATCCATCCTCCTGCGCACAACTCTATCCATAGCCCACGCCTCGCAACCATACAACATTGTTGGAACCACTATTCCTTCAAACATACCCATTTCTGCTTTCCGAGATAATGTTCTCGACTTCCACACATTCTTCAAGGCTCCCAGAATTTTCGCCCCCTCCCCCACCCTATGATCCACTTCCGCTTCCATGGTTCCATCCGCTGCCAGATCCACTCCCAGATATCTAAAACACTTCACTTCCTCCAGTTTTTCTCCATTCAAACTCACCTCCCAATTGACTTGACCCTCAACCCTACTGTACCTAATAACCTTGCTCTTATTCACATTTACTCTTAACTTTCTTCTTTCACACACTTTACCAAACTCAGTCACCAGCTTCTGCAGTTTCTCACATGAATCAGCCACCAGCGCTGTATCATCAGCGAACAACAACTGACTCACTTCCCAAGCTCTCTCATCCCCAACAGACTTCATACTTGCCCCTCTTTCCAAAACTCTTGCATTCACCTCCCTAACAACCCCATCCATAAACAAATTAAACAACCATGGAGACATCACACATCCCTGCCGCAAACCTACATTCACTGAGAACCAATCACTTTCCTCTCTTCCTACACGTACACATGCCTTACATCCTCGATAAAAACTTTTCACTGCTTCTAACAACTTGCCTCCCACACCATATATTCTTAATACCTTCCACAGAGCATCTCTATCAACTCTATCATATGCCTTCTCCAGATCCATAAATGCTACATACAAATCCATTTGCTTTTCTAAGTATTTCTCACATACATTCTTCAAAGCAAACACCTGATCCACACATCCTCTACCACTTCTGAAACCACACTGCTCTTCCCCAATCTGATGCTCTGTACATGCCTTCACCCTCTCAATCAATACCCTCCCATATAATTTACCAGGAATACTCAACAAACTTATACCTCTGTAATTTGAGCACTCACTCTTATCCCCTTTGCCTTTGTACAGTGGCACTATGCACTATATATATATATATATATATATATATATATATATATATATATATATATATATATATATATATATTTTTTTTTTTTTTTATACTTTGTCGCTGTCTCCCGCGTTTGCGAGGTATATATATATATATATATATATATATATATATATATATATATATATATATATAGGTGTAGGTATGTATATTTGCGTGTGTGGACGTGTGTATGTACATGTGTATGGGGGGGGGGTTGGGCCATTTCTTTCGTCTGTTTCCTTGCGCTACCTCGCAAACGCGGGAGACAGCGACAAAAAAAAAAAAAAAAAAAAAAAAAATATATATATATATATATATATATATATATATATATATATATATATATATGGGAGGTAAGTTTGAGATAAGAGAGATGTGTGGTAATAAAAAGAGAGTGGTTGAGAAAGCAGAAGAGGATGAGCTGCAATGTTCTGGACATATGGAGAGAAAGAGTGAGGAAAGGTTGACAAAGACAATATATGTGTCAGAAGTGGAGGGAACAAGGAGAACTGGGAGACCAAACTGGATATGGAAGGAGGGAATGAAAAAGATTTTGAGCAACTGAGGCCTCAACATGCAGGAAGGGTGAAAGGCATGCAAATGATAGAGTGAATTGGAATGATGTGATGTACTGGGGTTGATATGCTGTTAAGTATAATAATAATAAAAAAATACATAAACATATACATATTATCCCTGGGGACAGGGGAGAGAGGATACTGTCCACATATCCCCTGCATCATAAATGGCGACTAAGTGAGGATTTTTCCCTCTAAGGCTCTGTCATCTGTTCTTGATGTTAACACACTCGTGGGAAATGGCAAGCATGTACGAAAAAAATATAATTACCCTCTTTCTAAAGGTTCCTGTAACCTATGGTTGCACTTTATCCAGTAGCAGGGAAATATGGACATCTTTGGAGTGAGAAGTTCTTTAACAAAAATATACTCCCAATGATACTGCCTTACCAAAGGTAACTCTTCATTCCCAGTGAAAACTCAAGCAATGACTCTTAACTTTTTCCTTTCTCACTCTCCCAAACCCAGAAACTAACCTCTGCAGTTTCTTACACAAATCTACCACCAGCAAACCATAACTAACTCAACTCCCAGGCCCCCTTCCAACCCCAACAGACTGCAGACCTGCCCTTCTCTCTATAATCCTTGCATTCACCTCACTCACCAACCCATCCATAAACATTAAACAGCCAGGGTGAAATCATACACCCCTGCTGCTGGCAGGAGGAACAATAAAGAAAAAAAGTCCATGTTAATGAAAATATTTGATATTACCTTGACTTCCCCGCAAGGCTGCTAGGTGGAGTGGGGTGTGTCCCTGGTGAGTGCGAGCATTGACATTAGCTCGAGCCTTGATAAGGAGACGGGCAAGATGAGGATAACCATGGGTGCATGCAATGTGTAACGGGGTCAGACCTCCAGAATCTCCTTGGTTTATGCTTACACCCAACTCAACCAAAAGCTGAACTGGAAAGAAACAATGGAATCTATCAAAATATCTTTAAGAAACATTAATTCAGATGAAGATATAAAGTGACTAGTCAAGAAAATGATAATGCACATTGATTTACTCATATATATTCAAACATATCCCCTGGGGATAGGGGAGAAAGAATACTTCCCATGTATTCCCTGCGTGTTGTAGAAGGCGACTAAAAGGGAAGGGAGCGGGGGGCTGGAAATCCTCCCCTTTCAGTCTTTTTAATTTTCCAAAAGAAGGAACAAAGAAGGGGGCCAGGTGAGGACATTCCCTCAAAGGTCCAGTCCTCTGTTCTTAACGCTACCTTGCTAACGCAGGAAATGGGTAATAGTATGAATAGATATTCAAACATACATTCTTATACTGTGATCAAGAAAAACAGATGAAATCATGGCTCTGTAGTTTTTATACCTAACTCTTAAATACAGAAAGGTTATAGGATGAGAGAAAGATGAACTAAGGATAGATAATGCCACGGCTTAGATGCTCTGGGTAAAATGGAGGTCTCTTAACAGTCTCTTCATGTGGCTGGCCTCCATACAAAAACACAAACCACACATTTTCCTCTGGCAGGAGGGTGAAATGTGTGCACAGGATAGAGTGAATGAAAAAGATGTGTTATACAAGGTTCAATTTGCAACAGACTGAACTAGGGCATCTGAAGCATCCAAGGCAAACCATGAAAAGGTCTGTGGGGCCTGGTTGTGGTTTTGGACATATGGAGAGAATTTGTGAGGAAAGACTGACAAAGAGGATATCTATGTCAGAGGTGGAGGGAACAAGGAGAAGCAGACCAAATCGAAGGTAGAAAGATGGAGTGAAAAAGATTTTGAGCAATCAGAGCCTGAACATAAAGGAGGGTGAATGGCGTGCAAGGAATAGTAAATTGGAATGATGTGGTATACTGTGGTCGACGTGCTGTTGGTGGACTGAACCAGGGCATGTGAAGCATCTGGGATAAACCATGGAAAGGTCTGTGGACCTGGATAAGGATAAGGAGCTGTAGTTTCAGTGTATCACACATGACAGCTAGAAACTGAGTGTGAATGAATGTGGCCTTTTCTGTCTGTTTTCCTGGTGCTGCCTCGCTGAAGCAGGGGGTACCAATGTTGTTTCCTGTGGGGCAGGGTAGTGACAGGAATGGATGAAGACAAGCAAGTATGAATATGTACATGTGTAGATATGTATATGTCTGTGTGTGTGTAGGAAAATGTGTATATGTTGATATATATATGTATGTATATGTGCATATGTGGGTGTTTATGTATATATATATATATAAAGTGTAAATGAGTGGATGGGCCATTCTTTGTCTGTTTTTTGGCACTAACTCGCTGATGTGGGAAACAGCAATTAAGTATAATGAATATAAATAAATATATATATTTCATACATTTCTCCCCTATCCCTGGGGATAGGGGAGAAAGAAAACTTCCCACGTACTCCCTGCGTGTTGCAGAAGGCGACTAAAAGGGGAGGGAGTGGGGGGGCTGGAAATCCTCCCCTCTTGTTTTTTTTTTAATTTTTCCAAAAGAAGGAACAGAGAAGGGGGCCAGGTGAGGATATTCCCTCAGAGGCCCAGTCCTCTGTTCTTAACGCTACCTTGCTAACGTGGGAAATGGCGAATAGTTTGAATGAAAGAAAAGAAAGAAAATAAATGATAATGCCCAGGACTTACCCATGTCAAGATCATTGTTTTCAACACAGAGGCAGAGAGCTGGCCGCTGCTGTGAGTTGATAGAGAAGCGTGTGTCTGTGTCAACTCCAGCCTGAAAAAGTTTGTGAGCACGGTTGACATCATTGTTCTGGATGGCCACCAGCAGCTGGGAGTCCAGTGCCCATCGACGAACTAGTGCTGTCATCACTTACACCTGCAAGATCAATTAATATTATCATGATGCACAGCACATACCAATCATTCCACCTTTCCTTAGAAAAAACTTAGTTTACATTGACAAATTCAGCTGGCTCATGATTCTGACATCATTTCATTTTTAAAAGATGCTGTAAGTTTCCTTTATAAGCTCTATTTTCAAAGCAACAAAATTTTCATTCATTTGCTATTCTTAACTCAAATTGGCTATACCTGTTATCCCTCCACGTAATAAATGTAAGAGGTCAGCAAAGGTCAAAATCTTAAAGTAAATGACAGCCATTACTTGGGTCAGACCAAAAGGTGTCCAAATGGTGAAACCGGTGGAAAGATACAAATGATAACGTGGACTGCACAATGACCACAATCATAGGAGGAATGAGCAATACATGAGGGATTATAAGAGAATTACAAGAAGTATGAGCAATGAAAAAGACAATGAAAATACAAACGACAGGAGGGGACAAATTGTAAAGGCTACTTTCTGGAGTGAAACTATTAAAGTAACAGGCAAAGAAACATGTCTTCTAACACGAGGAATTTGGTTGTGTTAATTGCAAGTAGTCTTCAAGATGTATTAATTGGTGTGTGCCTGACTGCAGGTCAACATACGACCTGGCCCAAGCTAGGATCCTCTTCTTTGTAGTGTGTTTACCAGTAACATACAATAAATGATTCTCATACATGAAAATCCATACTTTCTATATATTAGAAGAATAAAAGAAATGACAGGGCATTAAAATTTACATTTCAATCTTGCTGTTTAATAAAATAAAAGGCCATCCTATAAAATCTAAATAGTACTAATCAAATCATGCAGCTAACCTGATGAAATATTTATTCTGTACTATTAATGCAACCAAGGTCTTGGGCATAGACGACATTCTTAGGAATGAAGCAGACTTATCCTTTGTGTTATATCTTAAACTACAGATCATCGGTTCTGGTATGGTTATCTGTCGCTCAGATAATCATGCCTCGGTCCTCCTGCGACCTCTGAATATACTAACAGACAATTCTCGAGAATGGTTTCTCCAACTAGCATATCCTGTACATTTGTTTATCATAAGTGGGATGACATCAACCCTGGCGGCTGCACCACACCAGAGTAAAAATGGTTACAACAGTAACTGGGGTTTTAGTCTTGACTCTTCAAATCCTAGTTGTTGCAACACATACAATAGAATCAACAGAATATAATATGATGGGATACAGCTTGCCTCTCTAAACAAAGAGATATGCTGTGCAACTGGTGTAGTCACCAGGTCAGTGTTGCTATGCTCGGAATTTGCCTGGAAGACAAGTGCTTTGTGAGGGTGTGAGATGGGTGGAAGCGGCCCAAACACCTGCTAACAGTAGGAGGAAACCGTTGCCAAGACAACTAAAAGGACCCTTTATCATGTACCATATTGATAGATTATCATGTCTAGGATGTAATTATGGTAGATGGTGGTCTCAAGGTTCGGTGTAAATGTGATTTGAGTGTACCCCCATCTCATGATCCTTCTCAGCACACTCCACACCTGCTGACCTTGAATGAGGTCGCCGCTCTCACCAAGGTATAAGCACTGTCGCCTCTCTTACTCCCCAAAATAAGGGCTAACTTAACACACCCCTGCACACTACGTCACTATTAATAATACAAGAAAAGTTATATCCGGAGACGAGGGAGATGTAGGTAGTGCATAAGATTTCCAACGTGATACTTGGTGACGAAAATTTCATGGGCACAAATGTAAATGCCATTAAGAAAACGTTCTTCTGCACATAAGGACAGTACTGAGTTTCATCGAAGTCTGGTCTCATCATATAAAGGTCTTCGTCAGCCACGTACACAATTGAGTGAGGTGGTCTTGTACCACCATGACCTATTTTTTGATTGTCAACACTTCTCCCCCTCATCTTTAAATTCCTTTTTCCATTTGTTCTCTCTACCATGAGATAAGGGTACGTTCTCACCTGGAATGAAATAGTCTAAAACTGGCACACGGTTAATAAATCAAAACAAAGTTGGCCATCAACATACCCAATATAATAAGTCAATGAGGAGCAGTATTATAGCCACCCTTGAGTCGGTGGACTTTAAATCCGTATGAATTCTTTGTATCTTTTTTGACCCAAGGGAAATACTACGATGAGGGAATTTCCATTCTTCGAGGTAAGTCTCGAACATCAGCACTTAACAGGTCGGAGTCGCCATGGTTTACGTTAAGCTTTGGATATATATATATATATATATATATATATATATATATATATATATATATATATATATATATATATATATATATATATATATTTTTTTTTTTTTTTTTTCATACTATTCGCTATTTCCCGCGATAGCGAGGTAGCGTTAAGAACAGAGGACTGGGCCTTTGAGGGAATATCCTCACCTGGACCTCTTCTCTGTTCCTTCTTTTGGAAAATTAAAAAAAAAAAAAAAAAACGAGAGGGGAGGATTTCCAGCCCCCCGCTCCCTTCCCTTTTAGTCGCCTTCTACGACACGCAGGGAATACGTGGGAAGTATTCTTTCTCCCCTATCCCCTATATATATATATATATATATATATATATATATATATATATACACTTCCAAGGTTGAGCTTATGAATATAAGGACTAGATCCACACAAGGTATGAGCTCTCCTCAGTACTTAATCATTTGCACTGTACTCAACGCACGGTAGATTTCAGCTGATGAACTCACGAAGGAACGACCCTGAAGCAACACGTTACAACCCTTAAGCGCGACGATATGACCTTTGAACACGACATTATGACTTTTGAGGATGACGATATGAGCCTTAGGTATGATGGCCAGGATTTTGAAGTGACCCTTTAGGATCAGAATCGTTAAAGTAACCTAACATTTTCAGGGAAACACCTATAGTCATGTGCTCTAACACATTCAAGGGATCATATGTGGTGAAGCATGTGTCATGGTAAGTCCTGTGGTGTCATGTTCCAAGACGGTCACGGCAACACATGTGGTGTCATGTGTTCTAATAAGGTTATGTCAATACCATTACCTACTTGTTCTGAATGGGGAGGGAATTTTACTCTGGTGGGGTCCTATCTCTTGAACATCCTCCATCATACATCTTAAATTTCTGTATTTTGTCTGCATTACCCATGTCCTCAGTCATTCTAATCCATTCATCCAACATTCTTATACTATAAAAGTACTTCTCTACATCCTTTTTAACAAGTTTCGTGTTTAATTTCACGATGCGTCCTATGGTTGTTCTATCCCTACATCTCTCGAAGTATTTATTTCTATATCATCAATGTTTTGTTTACTTAACGGTTATGACCACACACAGAAAATCCTGAAGTTTACTTCCTGCTGGATGATAAGCATATTGAGGCATTCCTTCACTTTATCGAATCATCAACTATCACCAGAACCACTGCGGAGCCTCTTTAGGCAAACCTTGTAAGTTGAAGCAATCCCCTTCGCTTTTCATATCCTTCATCGCTTTTGCATCATCTGCAAACATATTCAGGAAGGAGTCCAAACCTTCAGTCATGTTATTTACATAGATCAAGAAGAGAAATGTTCCCGGAGCAGAACCTTGGGGCACCCCGCCTGTCACCTCGACCTATTTGGGGCAGGCTCCACTGACATAAGTCCTTTGTTTCCTGCTGCAGAGGAAAATCTCGTAGGAGTTTCACTCTTACTCCTGTCTGGTGAGTCATGTGGTCCAACACGGTCATGGTAACACCTGAGGTGAGTCATATGTAGAAAGCCTCACTATGATATCCACAGGATAGGCTGAGTGACACTTAAAAGTCTCCAATTCTTTTATCCATTGTGCTCCTGTTGTGGTTGTGTGAGGAGTAGAGGGACCGCATGGCGTCACTGGGGTTGGCCAGGGCCGGTGTGGGTGACCACGGTCACGGCCAAGGGCACGTCTCATCAGGGAATCCAACCCTGGACCTGGACGCTCTCCCACGCTACCCACCCTCCCAAAGAGAGTCTCTACCTGGCCACTCACACCACACGCCTCACTTGACAGGAGAGCGACGATAATACAAACACACACACTACCCACCCTTGGAGTGGTGTAGCCTAGCCTGCACCACAACTGTGCAGCTGGTCTGGCCTGTACCACACCTGATGCCTGTGGCTTCAACGGTCGCTGGTGCAAAGATGGCCTACACGACTCGCGGTGATGAAAGCCTGGCCTGCACAACACATGGTCCGCACTCCCTCACAACACCCGGGTCTCACCACGTTATGCAACAAAGAAGATATAAAAAACCAACTTTCCGGAGCGAAGATCATCTACTTACCTTATAGCTCCCAAGCCTTTCCAAATGCTTCACACCAGCCGATTAAAAAAATGAAGAGAAGTGTATAGCTTTATCTTCTCGCTGAGGCACTCCGGCTAAATTAGTTATATCTCCTTTTCCTGACACTAATAAATCCGATGAAACTTTACGAATGTTTGTATTTTCCTCTTTGCCAAGACACTCCAGCTCATGAAATCGTGCAATTGTTTACAACACTTTCATTGTCCATACGATGATGTACAAATTCACGGCGGGGGAGGAAGTGGGCAAACACACTGGACGGATGTGGGCGCTAGTCTGAACAGCGGGCGGAAGAAACACAGTTGGCTTCACGAACACGTTCGTTCTGCGCCCAGGAAGGCGCCATACTGATGTTCCCAGGATGACGGCCCACCTGCCGCCCGGATTGGCCCGCCACGCCTCCCCACTTGCCCCTCCCACCATCAACACCATATCGGCATCATCAGTCATCCATTCCATTGCCTATCTGATGCAACCCTCACCCCAAAAGGCTTGTTGTTGATTAGATCAGGGGCCAATCTTCACTCTGGTGTCCCCTCCTTCCTCCAGGGGTCGCCACTATCTACATTTCATCAGGTCATGAATCTAGTGTTTACCACACAACACATATACCTGTGTTAACTTTCCTTATTCGTCACGTTTGAAAAATTATAGTAAAAAAATCGACTTAATCGAGAGTATAAACCCCAGCCATACCACACTAAGTATGGATTAGGAGAACAATGTGCTGGAAAGAATCTTAAGAAATCCCTCAAATCCAAAAATGAGACTGTTAACAGAAAATTACTGATATCTTGCATGCATTTCAATGTCTCTAAACGTCTTACTTTAGTAGTTCAATCTGCCTCATTAGTTTCAGTAACGGGTGTGTACAACCCTTGAGAGAGTCAGCGTGACCCTTGACGACCCTTAAGCTTAGGTTAGGTCATGGCACGCCATGGACCGTCGTGCTCAAAAGATTCACTGCCACAGCTAGCTAAATTATAATTGCTGGAAAATGAGACGGCATTAAAGATGTCAATAAAACAGTCCATCATGAGACCAATTACTTGGGTGATTTTTGACTACCAGGTACTCTATAATTTCTAAAACTGTGGCATAATGTTTCTCGCACTAGATACATTAATGGAGAAACATTACTTATATATATAAACATGTATATAAATTCAACTGGTGTGTGAGTATTTTGCTGAATTTGCTTTGTATCTACCTTCTGGTCCCCTTTCAATCCATAACAACAAAAGCTGTGCAATTTTCATCGTTCTTTCTTTTCCTGTGCTTCGTGATTGACACTCCGTAAAGACACATGTTTCTGCCATACGTGACGACTATTCAGTCTGGACTGGTGGCTGCGCAATTCTCTCAGAAACAAAAAAAATCTAGGATAATTCCAAACGAAGCGCGTGGAAGCGCAGGTGCCGTGCGAAGGTGTGGGGAACTCACCTGTCGATTCCATAAGTTTACACAACAACTATTGTCAATTTCACTGTTTTCCATTAATTGTAAGAACTCTTACTGATAAGCTATCGAGTGATATTTCACTATCCCATTACGTTATATACAGCATCAATACGACGTATGAAAGAGCTATGAGCTAAGAAATTAAATTTAAATTTCCCCTTTTGGAATGGTACCCAGCTCTACCCTTGTCCGAAGCTTACTACTGGTTGATCTGTGATTCATAAATAGCTATCTTCCCCAGTTTGAATGTATAGCACTTCATGTGTACTATTCAAAACTTTGCTCACATATATGAGTCTTCAAGAAATCGTTCACATTAAATAATAGTTTATTGTCCCTAGGTATCACCCCGAGGGATGTGGGAACAGACAAGGCCTCGTATATCATGCCGCTTGCCGATGCGCGCTATTTAAATACATTTTCAATTCACAAGCCTAACTTCACCTGCAATAAGATTACATATTTATATTTCGGAATCTTTCCAACAGCTGTAAAAGAAGCTTTGGCATCACAGAACTGGGTTGCGTAAATCAACCATGCGAAGAATTGTGGAGACCTAATTTAAACTTCTCGTCATTGTGGCGGCTTTCAGAAATGTTTACATTCACGAATGGTTAATGTCAACACATCGAGACCAAACAAAAAAAATGTTAGCTACGTACTTCCATGATTTTTCCTAACCATATAATAAACTGATAAAGAAAAGTTATGGCTAAAGCGCATACTTTCTTGTCTTTTCTACCCCATCCAATACTGCGAACCTTTAATACTAGACTACTACTACTACTACTGCTACTACTACTACTACTATTACTTAGATCTTCAGGACTATTGCTTTAGGGAGGGGGAACTCCCTGTAATACCAGAACTGGTGGGATCCCCAGTACGTATTTAACAAAAAATATTACGTTCCTCCTGCTGTGCTCGAGTTGTCACGTGTACAACATTAGGAAAACTTAAAAATACACTGTGAATATGACGCCTCATGAAAGTATTGGTCAATACATGGGCCACACATGGTTTGGACATGGGCCAAGTGTGGGCTGGGTGGGAAAAGCACCGTCTCATAAATCACAACAATGATGTTTAAGATTCGCCTAGTTTTAATTATGCAAGGGTCATAGTATTCTGTCCACCACTTTCCGTTTTCCTCTGGTTTACTCATTTGTTTCTACACCAAGCTTAGCTACTGATTTATTACTTCAATCCACATCCAATACCCCGTCCGTTTCAAAACAGGCACTAGAGGTACATCATCAGCAAACCACTCACGCCTCAGTAAATACATATCGTACATACATATTTAGAACGATTTCTCCACCTTTCCATTCCTTGAGCAACTCCACATATTTCAACTCCTGTCCACCGACATGGAAAGACGCAATAGGCAAAAGCCTGAGAGGCTGCGGGGAAGTACATGACCAAGAAAATAATACACATAAATAGAAAAAAAAAATGTGGATGTGGTAGCCTGACCTTCAACTTGCGCGACGTCATGCGCGTCAGACCACCACTGGCTCCGCCCACATCCCGGCCTACGAACATCTCTCAACTTCGTTATAAAAAGAGGAAAATCTACCAACTTCATATGAATCAAAGAGGTCAAAAGTTAAACATGACAGATAACACTCGGTATGTGAAGAACACAATGTTCGTCAAACTGGAGTTCGGGGAAGAAGGAAAACTTAAACCAATGACATCATCATGAGTCATGAGTCTTAAAATATAAGAGCAAGATAGACAGGAACTCTACATTTAAGTCTACCAATGGGCTTTACAAGGCGCCTTCAAAACACACCTATCCATGTTTACTCACGTATCTATCCATTCGATCCCTTCCCAGTTACATGTGTAGGTGAAATAACCTGCAATCCAAAGCCATCTCCTCTGCATAACTAAATTTGGTTACAGCCGCTGTTTCGAGCTTTGTCTTCACAATTTATATAGCCTGTCTCAATGTTTCTTTTATATGTTCCATTTCCATATGATTCACGTCACCTTTCATTCGGCGTCTTTCCTATATCGATCCCAAAGCTCGGCAGCCAAGACTACCGCATAATCCCAGGTAATGACCCGAGGTGTAGGAACTCGAGTCTACTAGCCCCACTCCGCATTAGTTTTACATCTGACATTCCCTGAACATCTTGAGTACGACAGAACATTACCTTATTAATACCTTCCGATTATTCCACAGGTCTTCTGATCACACAGCTCGATCTAAGTCCTTTCCTTAGGTTACGATTGTTTCGGAGGTCTTCCAACCCCCAATGATCGGTTGGGAAACATGCGTTATCTTACGTTGGTTTTGGGATATCGAATTCCAGGGCTCTCGGTCTGGTACCCGACCTTACGTACATCTTATGATGCCTTCGGGGGGTGGTTCCTGCCACAACTCGGTCTGGATCTTATCTTTAGTATACCTTTTTTTTTTTTATATAGTTTCGAGAGCCAGAGTTCGGTCTGAGACCAAGCCTTCAATCTGCGAGAGGTAGATGGAAAGAAAAACCAGGGCTTTCAATACGTGGGTATAAATTTCCAAGAGACCGTGACGATGTTAAATGATACACCACAGGTGTGTCCAGAGCAAGAAGGGACCAATGGAAGTTAGGCATGAGAAGTGTACAGAGGGACATGAGATGGCATTTCCTCAGCAACACATTTGTGAACATGGATCAAACCAAGGTTGCGTAAATGCAGTTACCACTGAAATATAAGAATATAAAATTTATGACGATGGAAGAGGGATATGAGAGGGTTATAAGCCAGGTATGTATATGTCATGACCATATTACTATTCGAAGTGGTTATCATTCCCGAAAATGCAAATTGGATTTTCTTCCACAACCGTTTAAGGTTGGATTAGTTTTAAACAAGGGAAAAATACCCAATCGCGCTAATCGTCTTCTTTGCCAACAGATGGCGTGTAGAACGTACGAACAGTACCTCAACTGTATGGTGCAGGGCAATGTACAGTGGGAAGATTTTGAACACTTTTCCTTTTTCTACCAACCCCATCTTTCGATTTCAAAGGTTATGTCTTAAAGCCTTCTGTGGCAAATGGGGAATTGTTTTCGTATGTATATTAAGAACGCATTGCAAGACTTCTACGTGCAAATTACTTCTTCAAAGGCTACGCTCTTTAGCTCTCAAGTACAACCAAAGTGTTTTTAGTCTTTCCCAGCAGATCCGGCGTTTATCAGTAAAAAGCGAAACATATTAACTCTCTTACTCTGCTATACCGCAGGTAAACCAGTCTAACGCAGCCTGGGTTCACCATAAACATAGCCCGGGTCCAGCACCACCAACCTGGGTGTACGCAGCGAGCAAACCTATTTTCATTCACCTTAGTTCAATAAAATCTTCTTCGTTTTCTGTCGAAATTTTCACGAGGCCATGACACACTTATCTTGGAAGCTCACATGACGGAAAATGTCTACAAGGGACGAGATGTCCAAATATTCGGAGGCAAGAGGAAAAGATGAGAGGAAAGATGAGTGGGTTGGCAAGGATAGGGTGTCTGTACCTATTGTTTTGAGCGAAGGAATCGGCCTGTTGGCCCTCCCTGTTCTCCAGGCCTCAAATAGGGATTGGCTGACCGCCTCCCCGTTCCCAGCCCAGACCCTTGCCTTCACCTGACACTACACGTGATCTCTGGGTCCCGGGAGGGGGTAAACCCCCAGATAGGGAGGTTGGGGGGGAAAGGATCTTGAGGATGTCTGCAGCCGAATGAGCCTTACAAACAACATCACTGTTATCAGGTTATTTCTTTCTCGATCACCTTGTACTGTTTAAATAATTATTCCTTTAGGTCTGACATGGGGTACAGTGCAGCATATATGAAGGTGCGTGTTGCTGTCATGTGGAACACCTATACCCCAACCACTCCAATGTTTACATCAGTGGCTGGCAAACGTGTTTCTCACACTGAGCGACCAGGTTTTGGTAGGTCGCCTCCACTCCAAAGACTATCTCTCTCGTTACCTCTGCTATATTAGAACCTATGAGCACGACATGAAGACCCTTGAGGTGACGCCTGATCTGTCCCTAACTGGTCAGGTCAAAGGTCAAGTCTTTACTCCAGAGTCGGCAAAATACAAATTCCGGGAAAATCGTGGAAAACGTCACTTCAATCCGCTGAAGGCAGCATGACGTCACATTTCGCAACTTTCCAGGAAGCGTCATCGTATGACGTAGCAGCTTACCGTAGGTCTATAGGACAGCTTTGAACATGGGAATGGGGGAATTTATACGTCACCAGGCAAACATAACTTGTTACCACTCCACAGAAGGAGAGAGCCATGCATCATGTTATCCGAGGATAGCGTTTACCTCCAAGGACACAGCATTCAACGTCCCAATTGCTACGAAAAAAAGGTTTCCTTAGGGATTTTCCTATTCGTTTGTCTATTTTTTGACGGAAAACAACCTTCGAGGCTGCACTCCAAACTGGAACAGGGAAGTGACTGGCTCCTATGGAGCGAGTAGTTCATCGAGAGACTCCTTCCATTCACTCAACGATGATTACCGAAGGCGACTTCTCGCTCGTGTGTAACAGTAACCCAAGAGAGTCCGGTAACACCTACATTTCCTCCATTCATTCATACCGAACTGCCTTTCCCACAACACCAGCAATAACCCTTACCAACAACACACTATCAACTGGAACGCACGCTTGTAAAACCTGTTTCAACTGGATGATGCCACGGCTAAATGAAAATGAATTGAGGCAGACACGTCACAAAACGCTTCCATCAGTGACTCCGTCTTACTACACGATAGCGTTCTGGTTTCCCAGTGTGTTACGCAACTCACGGTGAGTCGGGATTTTCCATAAAGGCGACATATCCGCAACTTCTGGGCATTTACTCTCATTTAGGGAACGTCAATAATAAATATCCTCTAATGGAAAGAGTAATGAATCAAGAAAAATTAGTTTTCATTCATTCCTTGATCTTGACGGTATGACTCCAGGGTACGATGGTGCGACCCTTGGGCAAGACCTACTACTCGTAGATAATCGGAGTCGTAACGTCGTACTGACGGAGGTTACGGGAAGCCTCCAAGGGCAACAATGTTGCCAGAAGTGAGGACGGTTCTAAGAAGGAGAACGGACGTCTCCATCAAGACAAATTCCTTAAGGTGTCGTAACGTGTGGTAGCAAGAGGAAGAGGAGGGCTACCATGCCCACCTCTAACCCTCCTGTAACATCGTCAGCCGCGCATCTTAAACGAGTTCTTCTACGCAGCGATCTAACCTTCCACTCCGTCGGCATGGCAGACGCCGAGGTATCACGTGCGCTCGCCGACTGACGACGTAGTTCCAGCCACGCACCTACCACGCTTCACACTTCATTTGTACTTATATATATATATATATATATATATATATATATATATATATATATATATATATATATATATATATATATAATCAGAGAAAAGCAGCTACTCACTAACCCTTGTTAGAGAAGAGGCAATACGAAAACCCAAATTTTCTAACTCGAGTTGACAATGTGATCACCCAATCCCTCAATATGGCAAAGTGATGGAGTTTCTAGAGACCATTACAAGATATGAGAAAAATATGAAGATAATATTACTGACGTAACAGATAGCTACGTATTGGAAACGAGGGTTACAATAAATGCCAAAATTCTGCTTGTAAAGTTAAGAAATATCTGGCCCAAGGTTGAATATCCTCACTCCCGGAAATGAGAGCAAATAATCACAAAAACGCATTCCAATATGTAAACACGCGTATCAAACACACACGCACGAATTAGGTACAGATGAAGGCAACGAGGTTGATGGTAGAATTGAGAGAGCCTGGGTTACAATGTGGGGTCAGAGACGATAAATTTTCCTACCAGGAATGAGACAAATGAAGAAGCTTCAGCCGAAGCCTTCAAGAAGGATAAGCATCTTCGCTTGGCTCCTTTTGTTCCAACTGTCAGAAGCTGAAACACAAGAAAGGGGAAGGGTGAGGGGGATTCCAGCCCACCAATCACGCTCCCGCTCAAATTAAACACCCAGCATGAATTCCTGAATCTATTTCCATCCCCTAATAAGTCTTCCGACCATGGCCTTGTTTCGGTCACTTCCAGATGAGGTCATCCACCTCGAGTCTCGCCCTCGAAACACCAACTTCGGCGCTTTGAGATGGCTTGCAGGTGTCTTGTGTATCGTCTACACTAACTCCCCTCGAGACCAGCCCTGGTTCGGTGACCGAGATGCCCCAAGTGTCGTGCTGACCATATGACACGTCAGTCTAACATGAACGGAGCCCTGTACTCCTTCCATTAATCTATCATCTTCTCAGGTCTGATTCGACTGACCTTGCTTCGATACTTGTCTCTTCAGGGACAGAACCATAAAACTCTTCCATTCTACTGCATCTTTGCCTGGAATCACAGCAAAGCTGCTCTTCGCTGAGTCCAGCACAATTTCTGATTCACCTATTCTTCACCTTATAAATATCTCTGCTTCTTCACCATAAGTATCCCCAAATTTCGTCATTCAAACTTCTCTCTTGCGATATGATCATCGTGCTAGATCTGAGTTCTATCTCAGTTACAGGTGGACAAGGTGCGTCCTATACGAATATGGTGATTGGTAAATAGGGGCCATTGGCTGGTGCAGCCTTTGGTACCCAGAGGCCGCTAGCTACAAAAATCGGTGCTGCCAGAAGTGCCCAGGAGTCACTGGCTAAAAGAGGTACTGTTGCAGCCAGCAGTACCCAGTGGCCGCTGGCAGCATGAGCAGTGATGCAGCTAGTGGTAACTGCTTACAAAGTTCACTTGCATTAGAACATACACCTCTAGTATAGCCAGTAAACTTATTCTCCATTACAGAACAACGTTGGCGGCCATAAATCAGCCCACTGTAGAAAAATTAAAAGAAAGAGGAAAGACATTTACAATCTTCAAGTTTCTGAAACAATTTCATAACGTGGTTGTGAATAAAACTTTGAAAGATGCAAGAAAAGAGAAAATAAAGGTCATAGCAAGACACTAGTTGGAAAAGATCTGAATAATTACTTCTAGTATTACAGTTGCAAATGAATGGACTAAATTGATGAAATTTTGAATGTAGGCTATCTCTATATCAAATAAGATGCCACAGGCGAGTGAATGCCCTAACCAAGGTCATCTCATTGTGTTAGTATTGGTGGTGGATAGAGTGGTGGTGATATAGGTGACAGCATTATTGTTCTTTATACTAGAGGAGTAGTGTAGGCGGATCTAGAGTAATTGTAATAATTCTGAAAGCGGTAGGGTGATGATGGCAGGAGTGGTGGTGGGATTAGTAGTGGTGGTAGAGGTTGAGTCGAATTTGTTCACATTATTAGGGATGTATCATTATCCAAATCTTTCATCTTTACCATACAATAAAGAACTTGTATACAAACAAATAAATGTAAAACCAACTGATGTACAAAGAAAACATGAAAAACTATACAGCTAAGCTTATGCACTGTATACCTCCAGCTTGCCTCCACTTGATTCATTTTGAGACAGAATGGGCATGCAGACTCCCAGACTATGTGTCAACATAAGAATATGTAAAACCATATAATCTAGCAAAATCTTTGAGAAACTCATCTAACTTCCCTTGACAAGAAAGCTATTCTTTTTTCTCAATGACATAATCGAAATATCCCTCACCCACTCAAGCCAACAATAAATAGCTTGTAATGACACCACCTATCCTCTCCACATAGTTCCTAGCATCTCATTATATTCCTAATGCTATATTACTGCCAAAGCACAGGGCTGATTCTGAGCTGCTAGGGGAAGTTTGATGGAGTTTTGATATTTTCAGTTGACTTTTACAAGTGATTTAACAACTTTTATGTTAATTAACCCAATATATTCAATCACATTATTATCATGTTATAATATGCAATACTCCATACATCTAATAAGTGTAAAACGTCTATAGATTTGTTTCTACCAAATTCCTAGGTTATTTCTGTGGCACCCCTACAATAAATCTTAACACAATTGATTAATCAAATACATCAGATGTATATCTGGTGTACATCTAATTGTATCTGGATATGTTGTAGCTCAAATGGTCAAAAATCCAATCAATGCATATGAAGTCTAGCTTGAAGTATAATGTCTATTTGGGAATATCTGTCCTCTATCTGGATGTATCTGGTGAACCTAGAGATGCACAATTCAACTAATATAAGTACACTGGCAAGACAATATCATTTGATTTTCAAAATTAATAGTGGAGCTCAGTTCATCAAAAAATATTGTTTATATCTCAGAAAAGTTCAGTATACCTGCAAATCAACAAAATACATTTGGTGTACATTTCCGCTGTATTTATTGTATACTTAGAGTTTTATCAAACATAATTACCCCAGGGCCCTCCGGTCTGGCTTAAGGGTAGACCGGAAAGATATGCATATGACATTCTTGTCATGCTCATCATGTATCCATATTACTTCGCTTTGATACAGTAGTTTCTACCTGCGGCGGATGTATATATAATGCGGTAATACTATCAGTTATGAGAGAGTCAATCAATATCAAATCTGACATTTTGCCATAAAAGCAATACCTTAAGAAGCAGTTGTCTAAAAATATTTATACATACAACTCTAGGTAATGACCATCTATACTCACCTTTGAACAAACACGAATGAATGATCCTCAAGAGCAATGATGACGTCTTTTTCACATAGAGGACCCCACACCTACAATCAAATATCATTCGAGTTCATCATTACTTCCAATATAAAACACCATCCAACACAGTTTATTGAATTCCTGAGTTTGAAACATGTATCGTATGGTATTACACTAAGTAATTGATGTCTCCATATATATTCATATATATGTTTACAGTTCGTGTAATCAATCACAGTCCTTAGGATTTCTGAAATTATATTGGTATTCCGGAAAAATGTATAGGTTTAGATATGTTTACCTTCAATAAATAAGTTCTAAGCATGCATGACAGTCTAGAATATATTTTTCTAATGGTTTGATATAAACCCAAAAGAATTCTTGTGGTGAGTATTCTACAAGAGTTTCGATGAATCTGAAAATTTCCAACGACTTATGGAAACTATATGAAATTTTGCAAATTGAATAACAAACTGTGTCGAGCTTTTATCTTTGTTTACTAAAGTCAGCTGTGTGCCAATAACAAAAACATCCTGATTAGCTTATTATTCCTTATCTAACCTATTATGATTTATGACACATTAGAATTGTTATAAGCAACTAGTATCAAAAAGAGGATAAATTTTCTAAATATTTCTGTAGTTTTCCTTTACATATATCACTTTATACCTTACTCTATAGCAATATAAAGTATACAAATATAGTGTATAGATAAGGAAAGTATTGTTATAACACTTCCTAAGTTTGTTATTAACTCAATGATAATAGAAATATAAGGCATTGTACTTTTATGTGGATTTCGTATGATCTGCTACTTTAAATTGTCCGAATTTTATTCATTCGTCTTAAATCTTATACAATACCATAATTTGATACTTAATGGCCTATTTTTATCATCAGAATTTATATATAGTGGTTTTAAATTTCATTTAGTTGTGTAAATATTATTATAAGTCATTAGAATCAACAAAATATACCTTTATCATATAGTCTATTGTTACACTCGGACGAGTTCCATTTATCCCAGTCACTTGATCATAACAAATCCTTCCTTGGCCTTTGACAATTTGTTCAACGTTTACCAGAAATGGGGATATTTTCCACTTCCTCGCCCTTTGACCAGTTCGTCGGTGAGTTTATTTTATTTTGGGGAAAAAAAATGCCCAGAAGATATTCTTGGAGTCTAAAAATGAAGAAGACTTTGTATTGGTAATTTCCGTGTTAGAAGTCTTTCTAACAAACCTTGGTTGTCATGTTTAAGTGATTCACGAGGTGAAAGTTAATCATCTTTATGATGAAGATAATACATACTGGTCTGACATCAAATGTAGTAATGCTTGATTTTAAACCACCCCAAAAATGTTATAAATCTACAAATTTTCGTAACTAGAACACTCGATATATATGGTGTAATTCTATTATAGCCTGTCTCTACAAGTAGTTCTAGAATTTTTTTGACTTGATATTGCAATGATAGCGCACTGTGTGAAGACTGTAAGAGATATAGAGTGTGATTTAAGGCCTGTGTAATTCAAATATGACAAATAAGGCTGTAGATGTGAGGTATGTGGATCTGGGATGATATGAGGTTAGATGTAGAATTAGGAGTAAACAGCACTAGACTTCACCAGTAGATAAAATAAACATTGATTTTAATGGTATTTGAGAAAATATATTTGTTATTGTTTGTTGTTTATTTGGAATTACTGACCATTTTGTGCATCATCATGCTGTGAATGCTTATAACAGATAATGACCAAATGTCACCATGGCTTTAGAGAAAAAGGTTTATGAAAATTACTGTCTGTAAGTACAAACTTGAAAGTCAGATTGTTACTTATATCTAATCAATATTTCTAAAAGCAGGACCATGTGATCTTGCCATCTGTGATGTACTTATTCTGGGTAAAGGTCTTTGATAGATAGCCATCCAGCACCTTTGTTCCACTGCAATAGACTTAAGAAAATGCAAATTGTTTTTAGTGTGATAACACCTTTGATCTTTTGCACCATTAAAGGTGGTGCATGGTATTCCAATAGAAACCATATTTAGGCTAAGAACATGTTTTTGACATATCAACATAATTAGGGTTATAACCTGCCACAGTTCTGAGAGTTTGAAGTATTTCTGCTTGTTGTTGGTGCAGTTTTTTCTCTTCATTTTGATCTGTATCCACATTTTTTTTTTTTCATTGTGTGTAGCTTCTTGATCTTTTTGAAGGTAGGCAGGGCTGTTTTAACAAAACATTATAATGTCTCTAACTTAAATGTTTGCTGCTACATATTATGGATAATGAAAATTGCTCAAAGAATCCCCATACTAATGACATCCAAAGTAGTATTATCTTATTACTGTGCCACGCTGTAGATACACAAATATTTATTTTTCAGAACGGGCTACGAGTGAGAAGAATACAAGTGAGGACTGGGGACAAATAATGGATATTTGTGACCGCGTGAAGGAGAGTGCCGTAGGCCCAAGAGATTGCCTTAAGTCCATAGCAAAGAGACTCAATTCAGAAAACCCAAGGGTTGTTTTGCAGGCAGTAACTGTAAGTATAAAGTTACAGACAAGTCATTGATCTTAGATAAGTAGAATGAATATCAAATAACGGGTTCATGTTTTTCGTCTTTCATTTAGCTGGATATCTTTTAGGCATTTCTTTTTTGATGAAAGTATGGGGATATTCACACACATATGTGTATTTTTGCAAGGGAATAGGTGCAATTATGCTTTTAATTACGTTTTGTCTCAGTAGTTTGATCATTATTTCTTTCCATACACCATGGAATTTTACATTTTTGAATGTTCTTTGATGTGAATCTTGAACTAATTAGTACTGAAAACCTGAATGCATCATCAGCTGCTTTACTTTCATTGTACATGTTAATCATATCACAAAGGAATGAACTCAGCTTTGTCATACATGATTGCATTGAAGATATGCTGTAAATCATTACTAGAATTATTTATATTACTGTTTTGAGTGAGGATTTATGTCTACCAACTACATACATAATGCTAAGTGATCATTAGTTACTGGCTAGGGACTTGTTACCTTTTTGAATGTCATTCTTACAGTGGCAAACTTTCAGCCCTGAGGAAATTTCCCCATGTACAATGTGGCTCATTGAAGAGGACAGGTAAGGACTTTACTGGTACATTTAGGGTCTTTCTTTGTTCTCTGATAAAGTGTACTCCCCCCCTCTTATACTCACTTTCATTGTATTTGATGTTAACTGTATATCTTGATTGTCTAGGTCATTATGTTCAAAATGACATTATTAGTTAGCATTGCATCTGTAACATTAGTTGTGTTTTCAAAGGTAAACCAGCGACTAGCTAATGACTGCCTTTCAAACATAACTAGAATTTTTGGGATTAACTTTAGATTTTTTTTTAGAAGTATGTGCTTTGTAATGATACTTTGTTGCATAAGTTTCTTGTCTTACACAGTTTAATATAATTTATTGTCATATAGATTATTACATTCTGAGTTTCTTGCAAGCTTTTTTTAGGGGTATTAGTATCAAGTTCTCAGTACAGTGCTGATACATATCACCTCTTGGTTTTTGTGTATTTGTATGCTACTTTGCATCTTGAAAAAAAATTACAATTTAAAACTGATATACTGCAAAATTGATAAAACCAAATTACTTTTCAGCTTTTAGATGCGTGCATCAACAACTGTGGCCGAAAGTTTCTCTTAGAAGTAGCGAGTAGGGACTTTGAACAAGAGCTTCGGAAGCATCTTACTGGCACACGAACACATCATAAAGTAAATAGAAAACCTTTTTTGCCTTTTTTTTCGTTATCTTTGATTGATATGATAAAAGAAGGTCCACAGCATTATTAGAAGTGAGAAATTTCTGTATATGACCATTACTAAACAAGTTTTTTGTTGAGATTATTTTGTTGTTAGACTTTTTCCAGACAGTCCATTTCCCCTAGTCATATACCCCAGACAATTCCCATCAGTAAATATATTTTTGTTGTAACAAATTTCAGCCTAACCAAACCAATCCAACCCAGTCTAACAACCAAACAAATTATTTGTTTTGATAGTTCTATCATATTTATATAGTAGGGTATAACTTGTCTGTGGGAGAAGTTATCCACACATATAAAGAAACATGTAAGGCATTATTTGCTACTCTGGAGGCTAAGAGATCTGAAGTTTCCTGTTGTATTGTAATAGTTTGATACTATGTTAATTTGTATTGCATCATTTTCTGTTTGATGGTTAGCCCTGACATATTGTCAACCTTCAAACAAAATAATACTAGTAATACTAATAAATACTTCTAATGCTAATAAGTAATAAGTGTATGTCAAAATGATACTAATTTGTTGATTGATTCTATATTCAGGTTTCTGAGAGACTACGAGAAAGCTTGAAGAAGTGGGCAGAGGGTGAATTTAAAGGTGACCCACAACTTAGTCTCATACCAGCACTCTACACCAAACTTAAACAAGAAGGCTATGACTTCAATGTGCAGTCTGACTCAGTAATGACCCTCCTCCTTTTCATTAGATAGTATTATTTTAGTCAAACTATTAGATAGATAAATAGCTAGATTTTGTTGGGTTATGTGCCTTTAAACATTACCATTGCACAACAGAAGACATAAGAAATGTGTTTATTGGTTAAGAAAACTGAAATTGTCTTGATTTGGATAATGCAAGTGGCATTTAACATTAGAATATGGGAGTAGATTTTGTGCTCAGCAGTCTAATGTAACCCTGTACTTTATGAAGTAGAATATTAGAAATGAAATGATATTTGGTAATTATGGGAGATATTTGGTAATTTACGGGAGAAAGATTCCTGATGATTAGACAGATATATCAAGGTAAAGGGAGTAGGAGTGCAATGATTGTCAAAGATTCAGCTCCTCAACATAATTTGCAAGATGTAAAGTAGAATAGTGACGGATCATGTTAAAAGGATCAGTGAACACATCTGCATAAGGAACAACATAGATTTAGAAAGGGTAGTGAGTGTGTAGATCAGATTTTTATGCTTACCAAATAGAGTGAAAAAATTTAGTGAAAAATAGAACATGCACTTTTTATGGATTTTGAAAGAGCATGCGATGAACTTTATAGGGAATCACTTTAAGAAATGGAGAGTCATTGGTGGTATGAGTGAAATAATTTTGAAAGTATGTCAAGAGTAATGTGATGTCACAATGATTAGTTTGTGTTTTTATGAGATGAGAGTGATTTTGAAGTGATCCTTAACCACAGAAACACGGTGAAGGTTGTCATAGTTGTTGTACAAAGATGACTGTTGTTAGCTCATTTTGATAATGTATATAGAAGGAAAATGCTGAAATGAAATATGAATAAAAGTTAGATGTTACTTTCTCAAAAAGAATGGTGGTCAGATTGTACAACAGTTTGCATGGTGAAGAACTGCAAGTTGTGGATGACTATTAGAATTTGTCTGCGAAATTAATTATGGGTAATAGTAGAAAACTGATGTTGAAAGAATAGTCATGCATGGGGAAATATGTTGGATGAAGACATTGAAAGAATAGTCATGCAAGGGG
Organism: Panulirus ornatus; assembly: GCF_036320965.1. NCBI lineage: Eukaryota > Metazoa > Arthropoda > Malacostraca > Decapoda > Palinuridae > Panulirus > Panulirus ornatus. The sequence goes on along the minus strand of NC_092247.1, from coordinate 7,481,584 downwards.
AAAAAATGTGCAATACTCTGAAAGCTTTGGTGAATGGAGAAAATATGTAAGCATAAATTGTCTTAAGAAGCTTGGAGGAGGAAGTACTCATCCCAATGTTGATGTATTGATGTAAGATCCAAATGAATATAGTAATGATGTTAGAGTAGTAGAGATGGATGGTTTGTTTAGTATAGATGTAATTAAGGATAGATAGAATGAAGATATGAAAGGGTTTTATTGTGTGAAGAAGTGATAAGAAGGGTCACTTCAATGAGTATTTAGGATGGATTGGTTATATAAAAGGTTGGACACATTATGAGCTGGTCAAGAAAATATATTGAAGTAGTCTTCAGGTAGAAGAAACGAGGAGAGGTAGACCATGGAAGAGATGATTAGATGTAGTAAGATATTTGATTAGGCTCAAGATATTTCAGATTGTGATGTTTAAGGAATGACTGGGGATTAGATACAAAAGAGGCACATTGTGTATGGAAGTGGTATGACTGGAGACCATGGTATTAATTGATGAATCATTTAAGTATGTAAAGTGAAAAATTCAGAAGCGCTTTTATAAGTATGGAAATTTATTTTGTTATATTACATGGGACATAAGTTGATAGTGCAAATAAGAGTGGGTTGAGTGATGTTGCTGAGGCCTTGTGTACCTGATCCACCTTCACTGAATTTGGAATAGAGCTGTGATGAATAGATAGATAGATCACTTCATGTAAGCTGAGGCTCATATATCTTTGATACAAAACACCTTAGGAAGAGGATTTTGGTACCAATTTATATAAACAGGTCAGTCTCTGTCACTATGAACCACAATTCAAATTTTCAACTTTAAAGATGAAGCCCCTGAATTAATGTCAACTACTGAGGAATGAGTGTAGGTATACAAAAATGTAATTTAGTGTGTTTTTCTGTTGTAAAGTGGTATTGTATTATTCAAATGTAATAGATATTGTGAACCTAGTTTACAGTGATTTGAAGATTGTTTCATTACATGGTGCAAGCTTTGTATGGCAGCGGTAATACCATGAGCAAGAAGTTACTTTCAGTGTGGCAGTTCCATCATCAGTGGATGGAAGGGAGTTCAGTCTTTTTAAGACCATTTTACTCCAAAGGAATCCATCTTTCTGCTCCTACATGGAGTATATCCTCAGAAATACAGGAGCCTCTTAAAAAGAGTTCCTATTTGTCTGTAATTATATGTAAATAATGGCTGCTGTTTTATATTTCAGCCAAAAAAATCAACACCGAAGTACAGCACTGATCCTAATGTAGTTAATAGCAAACAAGAAGAAGATGATATAGCACGAGCAATTCAGCTATCACTGCAGGAATCAGGGGGGAATAGTACTTCTGGCTCTCAGTCATCCTCTCGTCCTGTTTCTACCAGTCTATACTCCTCTGCCACAGCTGCCCTTAGTGCAGACACAGACTCCTCACCCATAACCACCAGTTCTTCACCAGCAAAAGAGGCTCAGAAAGCTCGAGCACTATATGATTTTGAAGCAGCTGAAGACAACGAACTCACTTTTAAGGCTGGAGAGATTGGTAAAATATTTTTATTTTAAGGGAATTATGTAACCAGATTCCTATCTTTGTGTTTAACCTTTAGTCCATATCTCATATTTATGGGTAGATGTCCTTTATAGAATCTATTGTACACATATCCAGGCTACCCCCTTCCCACACATACTTCTTCACTCCCTACTTTTGTTCATCCTATATAACTGTGTCCAGACAGCTTATTGAGGTGCACTCTTTTAATCATTCTTACTCTTTGTCATTCATTTCATTCTTTCCACATATATGTACCATCATTTCATTCTTTCCACATATATGTACCAACACAAAATTTAATTGATTTTATTACTGTAAAAACTGTTCATATAATTCCAGATTTACCCCTGAAGAAATCAGGCGTAACTGCTTGCATGCTGTGAGACTTTTATAAAATTTGGTTAAGTCTTTGTTGCATGTTTCATTTTTTAAGTATGACTGGCCACAACATATCCTTTGAGCAATTGAACCAGGAGATAAGTAGGTAAACTACCCAAAAGATGTACTTCCTGTCTCACAAACATCTTCATGCTTTGGATTGGATTACAGCTCAAGAACGAAAAGAGAATTAGGTTATTAATCCTCCACCAGGATCTCACACAGTGATTATGGAAAGCAATGTAAGGCACATATTTTATAAACACTGATATAGTGTCTTGTAACTGCTAATTCTAGGTGTGCTGTATGTGACACAGGAAGCCATTAGCAGTTAAATGTGAGTGTGCCTTTTTTGATTGAGGGCATGCTAAACAGTGGAGTATGATGAGTCTTTCTGTATTCAAAACAGCATAGTTACCATGAAGACGTATAGTTCCCATCCCATCCTTTCCAATTGCTAAAGTTTCTTAGCTTGTAATTTAGTTAACAAATAAGTAACTTAATAAGTAAGCATGCCATTTGATATCATCTACAGCTGAGCATTCTATTTCTTAGAAAAGTAGTTTAGGAGGTAGCATTGCTAACCATGGTGCATTCACAGACTAACTGGGATTGAGCACATTGGTTTGAACCCCAGTAGCAGCAGTATTCAGTGCAGAAAGGAGTCTTTTATAGTTCAGACTAATATTTTAAGAGATGTAACAACATATAATCATATATTTTGTGTGAAGGTATGTAGATGTGACATATAGCTGTTATTTTTTTACCTTATCCTTCTTTTTTCTTTTGAGTTTTTCCGTTCCAGCAGATGTAGATTTGGATGCTTTGCGTTATTTACTTACATAGTATTATTGATCTTGGGCTGTATCATCTAGACTTCATAAATATTTGCAGTATGCAAGTTTTGTTAAATTTCTTCCTTAGAATGAACATGTTTCTCTTCCAGTTGAAGAAAAATGGTGGTGTTTTATACACTGCCCATGAAATAACCTTTTGAATCTTATAAGTAGGTTTGGAGTCTAGGACATCATTCAAGATCTTACCTGTTTAAATGAAGTATGCTGCTGTCTATTTGAAGGATAAAATTTTCTCTATAGTAGAAACCTTTGTAAACATTGTATTTGTTTTGTGAAACCCCAGTCTGCTTTTCATTATACTAATTGCAAGCTGAAGGATATATATATATTGAGTCAGAAGATTTGATATATTTTGACAGTGTTATGATCAGTTTTCACCTGTCCCTATGTAGAGCTATCTTCCTGATTTTGCATATGTCTTTCAAGCTTTAATGAAGCATATGCCTTTTAAGTTCTAATGAATGCAGAAAATAGGTTTTGTTTCACCTGCTTTCTCATAGTAGCTCAAATGATGCATACAGTGAAACTTTTATGCATTGTGACCATGGGCTAGACTGTTTTCTAGAAAGTTAAGCTTTTTTGTCTAGCTTTTTATCTCGACACAGGTTGTGAGCTGCACAAGACCTCATTGTACATATATCTAATGTTGGTGGTGAAGACTTAATGTTAATCTCAAATTTTTATTGGCTTTGATTGGTTGGCCTATCTACAGTGTATACTTTTTTGGGTAGTTTGAAATGTGTGATGGTCCCACTGCCTTGACTGGAAGAGACTGCCAAACACATGGCCTTCAGTCTTCGTTTAGATTGCAGAAATCAGTCTCTTTACTTGAAAAGTATTTTGGTTACTTTCCTCATAAATACAGCAGTTTCCCAGGCTTTTAATCCTATCTTTGGTATGTTCACCTTCATTTTTCTAAATTTTTTGTACTTCCCTTTTTAATTATTTTTTGACATCCTTGTTGGTGATCTTTAATGATTGTATCATCTTTGGCAGTTCTGGTTCAGGACAGTAGTGATCCAAACTGGTGGAAAGGAAGCAATCACAGAGGAGAAGGACTTTTTCCCGCAAATTTTGTTACCCTGAATCTCACTTCTGAGTCAGAACCAACACGTAAGTATGATCCTGTATGACTTATGTCTCTCATCTTGGATAGACTTCTATGGGCATTAGATTCAGCTTATATTCACAAAGAAAATTTAGATCTTCATATTATCCCTTTGGTAGGGTGCATTGTTGTCAGTTGATAAAGCAGAATACAGTCTTGTCAAAGACCTTATCCCTGTTACTGACTGTAGTGCAGCCTTAGGTTGTAGGGGTCCTGGGTAATGCTAGGACCCTTTCAGAAGAGGGGTCCTGGGGTAATTATGAATAAGTAAAAGACTCCTGTTTGGGATGTGGTTGGTTTTTGGCTGATTTTTAATAGTGTTTCATGAGTATGTTTGGGATTTCTTTGGCATAAGGGATGGTATTTGTTTGACTTAGAATTAATAAGCACTCAGTTTTACCCAGCAGCACTAGGACTGTCCCATCCAAACCATATCTAGAGGAATTACTGGACTCACCTGCTTGAGGTTACAACGCAGGTGAAAAGTCACCTTTGGTAAGGCTGCGTCATTGGGAGTACAACTTCATCAAAGAACTTCTCTTTCCAAAGGAGTCTAAATTTCTCTGCTACTGGTGTTAGTGTGTCCAATTAGGTTTGACTTGATTAATGATATGCTGTAAGCTTACATGTAACTCTCAGCTTTTGTCTCATTTTGTACTATGCCTTAAATGTTCTCAGGGGTGGAGAGTGGAAAGCGAGTTTCATTCTCAGAGTGTGTGGAGGTTACAGAAGTAGAAGGGGCAGGAAGTGAAGCCAATTTAGAGCCAATTGAGGTAACTGGAGAAATAGAAGAGGACAAGATTGACAGACTGTTACATGTTTTACATGAAGCTGATCCCACTGGGGAACGACCAGATCCTCCCGAACTTGCTGTTCTTGAAGGTTAGTGTTTTTCAGTAATATGGTCCTTAACTTTGGTCAGATTGAATTAATTATGTCTAATTGTCTAGAGAAGATAACTGATACTGTAATTGGAATGGTAACATTTCTTGACTTATCAGCTTTTTACCATTTTGTAGAATCTCATTATCTTTGATAAGAGAAAAGAGTAAAGGAATTTTTTTAAAAAGTAAAAATGTATTGGCTCCTAGCTCATTGTGCTTATCTACATAAAGAATATTTACCTGCTTATTTTTACCCTGCTCAGAACAAGTAAATGCCATGGCTCCAACCATCGATGCTGAACTAGAACAGATTGACCGTAAACATGCACAGCTGGCGCGAATTAGCACAGATCTAGTGGATGCCCTGGGCTTGTATCATCAGGTAACTTTATTGTCTATCTCTCTCTCTCTGTCTTTATCTCTGATGCCCATTCCCTCAGGGAACTTCCTCATGGAGATGGCCATGGCAAAAGTCTCCATGACTGGTGATATCAGTATGATTAAAGAATTTACTTTATTTCAAGATCACATCACCTTCCAGTACATTTTTTTTTCCCAGTGTTCTCCACTGGTTAGGAGAGGGAGATATATTGTCTTACTCATTCTGTTCTAGCCAAACTTATTTGAAGATTGCTCAAAAATCGTTTGATTCATTCAGCTTGAATATCATATTCATATACTTTTAAGTACACATATAGAGCATATTGTTTACATTGAAATTTTAGTCCTTTTAGGCTTTTAATCATCTGTATAACTGCTCACCATGAGAAATTCACACTTCACCCCTGGGTCCTACCATATAATAGTGGCTAAGGATCTGCAATTTTTATTTTGTATAAAGTCAGGATAATTAGACAAGAAAAAGAAGCATGGATGATTTTTTTTCCATAGATTTGGAGATGTTGATTGCAGGAAGAGCAGATATCCAAGTAAGGTTTATTACCCATTGTAGTTCATGGAGTTTATAGAGTGGCCAATTTAGATGATGCAAGGCTTAAGGGAGTATATAAATCAACTGAAGATCAAGAGATCATTAAGGACTGACTTATTCTTAAAGAAATTATTTTTAGGAGTTTAGTAATAAAAAGACCCTTTATTGATGTATTGAAGAATTACAAAACATCATCAGTGGATACCCAAAAATTAGGATGTAGAGTGAGGGACAAGTTTGAAATCAATGTTTTACAGTGGAGGCAGAATTTCTAATTGGAAGGTAGGAGAGGCATTGGAGGCATCAGTAGATGAAAATGTTTAAACTTAACATCACAGAAATCAAAAACTTTTCTAAGGAAAACCAGTTCATTGATATATTTGAATTGAAAAATAATCTAATCACTAATGAGCTTTGCCCAACACTGTAGGATGAACTGGTAAGCAGCTTGAAACACAGAAGTTTATAATGATGAACTGCAGAATATTGTTATAATAAACCTCATTTGTTTCTTTAGATTATGAAACGTAAGCTGGAATGGGGTATATCACTTATGATATTTAGTTTACAATAAGAACATGATGAATCTAGGAAGGACCGCACTCAAACAGGATAATCATGAATCATTGACGTAGTGGAGACTATAGGTGCTAAGATGACTCAGGGATGAGAGGACAAAGAAGCTTGGGATATACTGTAAAGGAGGGAAGGGAAACACTCAAAGAATAAGACATAAGTTTGAAGAAAACAGTACTGTATCTTCCTACATGCTATCCCTGGGGATAGGGGATTAAGAATACTTCCCACGTATTCCCTGCGTGTCGTAGAAGGCGACTAAAAGGGGAGGGAGCGGGGGGCTGGAAATCCTCCCCTCTCGTTTTTTTTTTTTTTGTTTTTAATTTTCCAAAAGAAGGAACAGAGGGGGCCAGGTGAGGATATTCCAAAAAAGGCCCAGTCCTCTGTTCTTAACGCTACCTCGCTAATGCGGGAAATGGCGAATAGTTTAAAAGAAAAAAAGTAAGATCTTCCTACATGTATATTTGATGAGATTCAGCCATGAGGCAGGTCTAGTCTTAACATTCACCTCATTAGTTTTGTCTGCTGTTGGCACACTTAGCATATTTCTCTGCCTTGGATTTATTTGGGAACATTTCTGAGCTGTTTGTCCTATCTTCCTATAAAGATTTCATCACTTAGCCCATTGTGCAATTCTTATTTTCTGCAAAAATTATTGGAAACATTCTCCTTTTTCACCACATTTTCATATATTTTATATATTTTTGCTTGTTACTAGAGGCACACAGTATCATGTAGAACTTAGTTTGTCCATGAAGCATTGTAGTTTCTTTCTTGAAGCAGAAGTCCATTGGCTGAATATTAGAGAATCTTGTGAATACAATAGGAATTTATCTTACGAATGGCATGCCTTGCCCTTTATGGTGTCCTGAATTCTTTTGAAAGAAAGCTTAGATTTACAAGTATCTGGATACCTGTAGGTTTGTTACTACCCTCAGATCTTGAAGCAGAGTTTGGATTTTGGACCTGGTGTGACTGTCATATTTTGCTTAAGGTCTTGATTCAGTACTTGGAAATTATGGTGAACCAACCATAAGTGCGAGGTCACATTCATTATTATTCAAATGAATCATAACCGAGCTAGACTTAGCTTTGATTATATGTTTTAAAGGGCCATCTCATGAGACCTTTCTGGACACTTAAGTTCCTTCTGAACGTTTTTATGATGTGAGCATATCAGTGTCTTTACAGGAGATCTCATGCTGATCATCCAGTAGCCTGTTTATTGATGACATTTGCATGAAAAGGCTTTAACTCATGAATTTATTTAGAGCTGAGAGATCTTTGATCATGAGTTTTTCAGTAGATTCCAGTTTTTCTAGGTGCCTTTAGAAAATGCATGTTATATCCACTACCTTTCACTTTCTATCACAATCATGTTCACTAGGTACTGTACATGCTATGTAGCACAAGGATCTAGGATTGATTGTTGTTTTGAGAAGGGAGGAGATGATTATGTTTGTGACAGTTTTTAGGTAATTTCTTTACCTGGATATTTTCTGGTCATTCCTGCCAGATATGCTATAACCTACCCTGACCAGAAATGAGGTAATGAGTGTCAGGGGCACCTTGAGGCATATCTCTTGCCCTATGCCTTGGAACTTAACTTGTCCCCTACACAACTTTTGGTTTCTCTGCAAATGTCTCCCTTTTCTTTGTTTTCCTTTATTGGAAAATGGGTTTAGATTTTCTTTTTTTGAGAAGAGGCTGATTCATGTACACTTGGCAAACAACTGTAGAAACATTTTTATTTTTCTCTTGAGCTTTATGTGCTTCTCCAGAGGAAAGTAGAAAGCCTGAAGATTGAGAAGGATCCTCAAAAAGTTTGCTTCAGTCAGCTTCATAGCTCACAGTGACTCTTCTCTCCTTACATAGGTAGAGAGGCAATGTGATGAACTGTGGATGGAACATGGAATTGTTGCAATACTGTCTCAAAGCCTAATGGCATCAAATTGAGCTACACAATAAAATCATCTACCTCTTTGATTCCTGAAGTGATCTCTGATAAAGAACTGGTTATTTTGCAGAAGCTTTAAGTAGTTTTAGAAGTACATGACTATTAGTACATATGTTGAGATTTTGCCTGGGGTTGTGCAGAATTCTTCCTGACCTTCACTCCTTACAGTTGCGATATAGGTTAAGGTGGGGTATGGTGAAGATGAAGTGATATGCATTGCATGTTTGGTGGTTGACATTATAAAGGCAGAACAAAGGCAAAAAACACAGAAATTACTGAGACTCTTATGATATTTTAGTGGAAGTCTTAAAGGTGTGGGCATATGATCCTTAGATTTTTTGGAATTCGTGTTTAGGTAGAAAATCTTCTACCTGTTTACCTCTAGCTAATGCCAAATTTATGACAAGTATTTCAGGTTAGAACTGAATTTCTTTGTCTTTTTTCATTCTGTTCACTGTGATTTGCATTGGTATTAATGCATTTTAAAGTTTGAGCAATTGTGCTACTGGTATGGTGATACTGAATTAGGAATTTTGAACCACCTGTATTTTAGCAATTCCACTAATTTGCAATATTTCATTCCATGAAATAGATATTTCAGTTGACTAATTATGTGAGTTCGACAAATAAGTTACCATCTAATATAACATAACCCCTTTTGTTCCAGCTCATGCGTGATATGCCACCCACAGTGGGTGGGTACTACCTACCTAAAAATCCAGTTGGTGCTCCTGGTCAGATGGCGGGTTATGCACATTCTCCAACCCCAGGAATGCCACCTCAGCAGGTAATGTTTTACATTTTATGATACAGTATATAGATGATAAACATTTAGGTACTATTCTCAGCTGAACTAAGCAGGTTTCTTGAAATATACATTTGATTTTTTCCATGTAGACATGTTGACAGGTTTTCTCCAATACTTGCATCACTTATCTTCCTAAGAATTCCATAATCAGTTTAGACAATTTGAGTTTGAGTGTAATCAATGATTAGTATGCTGTAGTAGTGATCATCAGTGACTGGTTGTAGGGCAAAGTTCATGATCTTGTTTAAGTTTAGGCCACCCCACAGGAAACAGCATTGCTACTTCCTGCATCAGTGAGGTAGCACCAAGAAAACAGACAAAAAAGGCCACATTCATTCATATTTAGTCTCTAGCTGTCATATGTAATGCACTGAAAACACAGCTCCCTATCCACATCTAGGCCCCACAGACCTTATTGTTATTCCTGCAACTTTAAGACTGCACTAAAATCGGTAGCTAGGAAAGAATAAATTCCTTTAGAGTGAGAAGTTCTTTAACAAGGTTATTCATCAATGATAAAGCCTCATCAAAGATGGCTTTTTACTCATGGTGTAATCAAAAGCAAGGAAAGTCCAGTAACACCCATGTTTTGATTTTTTCAGTTATATGGAGCTCCTGGTCAGTATGCTTCTTACATGGGTCCACCACCACCTGGGGCTCCAGTTGGGCCTGTCCCTTTCTCCAACATGCCTCCTTCCTCTTTGCCTGGCTCTGCACCTGGTCCAACATCCCAGCAGCAAATGGGCCCTATGCCACCATCAAACCAACCTATTCATAGTCAACCAGCCCCAGGGCAGCCCCTACCAGGACATCAACCATCCCTAGGGCAACCTGGTCCTCAGCCTGCAGACTTTCAACAAATGCCACCAAATAGGTAAGGAGCATTCACAAATGAGTTTATGATCAAAGGCACATTAGAATCACAGATTTGTTCAGATATGCAGATTTGCTTGTAAAGTAATTGTATCCTTAAAGAAGGAAAGTGGTTTTGTTCCAGTACTGTTTTTTGGTTGTGATCTTATTTTCATCTCTTTCCTGAGAATAGAGGTAAAAGAATTCTTTCTATTTATTTCCTGCATTTCAATTTTTAAAAGTTAGATCAGAGGAAGGATCCAAACAAGGAGTAATCATCCTCCTTTAAGGCTCAGGCTAGAGTGTTTGAAATTGTATTGATGTAATCAAGATGAGAAGGAAGAGATAGGTAGTACATTTGTAGGACAGGAATCTGGATGTTTTAAATCTGAAACAAAGTTCAAGGGAAATGATTTGCCTGTATGGGTATTTATGTGTATATGAGTGGATAGGCCATTCTTTGTCAGTTAACTGGCTCTGCCTCACTGACCAAGGGCATTGGTGATCAAATATGATAAATAAAGGAATATCCAGGTGAGGATATTCCCTCAAAGGCCCAGTCCTCTGTTCTTAACGCTATCTTGCTAATGCGGGAAATGGCGAATAGTATGAAAGAAAGAAATGTGTGTGTGTGTGTGTGTGTGCGTGTTTATGTACATATATATATATTTATTTATTCATTATTTTATTATACTGAACCTCCGCCTCCCGTGTTAGCAAGGTAGTGCAAGGAAACAGACAAGGAATGGCCCAACCCACCTACATACACATTTGTATACATAAACTCCCACACATGCACATATACATACATATATATTTCAACATATACATATATACACATGTACATATCCACACTTGCTGCCTTCATCCATTCCCTTCGCCTCCCCGCCACACATGAAATAGCATCCCCCCATCCATACTTGATCACCATTTCCTGCGTTAATTAGCTAGCACCAGGAACAGGTGAAGAAAGGCCATATCTGCACATGTCCATTCTCTAGCTGTCATGTGGTATGCATCATAACCATATCCCCTATCCACAGCACCATGATGTTTGCCCTAATGCCTTCGTATTCCTGGGTTTAGCCCACTAACAGCGTGTTACCCCATGTGCACTACACCTTTCCAGTTCACCCTGTCCCATACATGTCTCTCATTCTTATCATAGTATCATTATATATTTCATGTATGAATAGATAAATTAATAACAAAATTAATGATTAGAATAAGTACTGATTTTTACTATAAGATTTCTGTGAATGCTTTTCCCTTAAATAGGGTGCATTGCTTCATACATTTTCCTTTCAGCACATTTGCTGAAGGGAGTTGTAAGAGGGAAGAACCTCATCCTTTTCTGTCCTTTTGCTACTCCTTGTAGGCCTTAGCATTAAGGACTGATTACCTCGAAGGGACTGCAAGGTCTGTGTGATCAGGTAATATGTGTAACTCAAGTGCGAGTCATACCACAAAACTGCTTTTTACTTGGTTAGTTTTTGCCACATCATTTTTTCATATCACCTACTTGGTGTTCTTTGTCTTTCCATTTATAAAGCTTTTTATGCAGCATCTTTGTTAGGGCCCTGCTTAAAGTCTGTATATCCAGCAGTCTGTCTATCCGTCACACTTCCAATCCATATCTTGTGAATCAGCAAGGAGATTTGGATAATAGTTTACACATATTACTCACCCTCTCATGGTGTGTCATGAATCACCCCCTGGGTTGTACCTTCAAGGTCACACATGGAGTCATGGTACTTTTCATTTCTCTTCCATAACTTTATAACCAATGGAGGGGTTGGGGTAATAATTTGAACCTGTACTGCTCACCATCATATGAATTGCCCAGAGCCATACCTTCCAGGTCAAGGTCAGTGATGGGGTCATAGAGTTGATAGCAGGGTCCATGTTGCTTATCATTTTTACCCCATAACATTGGAACCACTTAAGGGATTGGGATGGTACTTTGTGCAATTACTACCTATTACCAGATGATGAGTCAAAACTTGTCTTTAGGGCCTTACTTTCAAGGTCATGGATAGGGTCATAATATTATTGGCAAGGGTCATTGCTCCATACCTTTGAAATTGTTGGAGGGATTTGGATGACACTTTGTACAAGTACTACCTACTGCTAGATGATGTGCTGTCATCCACCACTGGAGACCGTATCTTCATAGTCACGATCTTAGCTGGAGTCGTGTTAATTTTCATTTCTCCTTATAATTTTGAGCTAAAGAGGGATTGAGATATTAATCTATATAGGTATTGCCTGGCAGCAAATATATCATGATGCTTCATCCTCATGGCCACATCTTGAAGGTCCAGGTCACATCAGTGTCATGGGATTTTTCACATCCATTTAATATTGGCTTGGGTGATAGTGTCCACAGCAGAGTTCATGGTAATCCTTGTCTTCTTTTTAATGGCCAGGGTCATTATGTTTACAGCAAAAATCATGATATTTTTCTGTCTACTCCATAGCTTATGTTTCAGCAGAGTGATTGCAGTAACCTTTATATATATGTTACCCACCATCAGACAGTGTGTTGCAAAGCCACCCACAGGAATGTGTTGCAACCCACCCCTATGGCTGCACCTTAAAAGTTTATTTCTCAAAAATGTTTGCCCACCACCAGGCTGTGTTCTGCTGCTACACCTTGCCTTCAGCATTACAGCTGATACCATACTTTTACACACATTTTAATTGCCAATAGACAGTGCACTGCATTGTGTCAAACTCAGATAGATGCATCCATTTTTGAGTATTCTATTCACCAGAAATTAAGATCCCTGGCACCTTCAGTTGTTATAGCTTACTTATAGCTGATTTTCAGACATTTCAGATAGGATATCTTTTTTGTGGCATTTCTTAGATAAACTTTAGGTACTACACTGTGTCACTGGAACATCACAATCATTGTGTCTACAAAGATATTTTGTGCATCCCTTAGAATACGTTGAAAGTTACAGTGGAACCCTCACTGGCACCATCACCATTGCATATATGTAACTTCTTTATTCCTCAGTCATGACTTTCAGATTAAGAAAGTTTTTCTTCACAGCTGCGGTCACTAATGGCATCAATGAATATTTTTACAGTCATGATGCCTCTGGAGCCAGCTTGATGCAAAGCTATGGACACTACCCTGGAGCTAGTCAGTATGGACCTCCACCTGCTCATCCCAGTGGACCTCCAGAGCACTCAAATGGACCTCCAAGTACCTTCCCTGTTTACTCTCAGCCACAGACTGTGCAACAGCCACTTTTATAAGTTATGAAAGTATGTCCCAGTTTGATCACTGTGAGGAACTGGGAACTGTAGAATTTTTATTATAGGGAGATCATTCAGATGACCCTATCAGTGATGTATTATTTGGTTCATTTGCTGTTAACTTTTATGATGAGCAAAGTTTTCAGCTGGAAGCATTCTCAGAACCATGTTGTATTTGTATCTTATAATGAAGCAGTTTTTGTTTTCTGATGCATGTGCTAGTGAAGCATCACAGAAAATAAACCACTAAATTATGTAATTTGAGAACGTAATTAACCACACATGACCAGAATATTATACTTTGCCTTTTTTTAGAGAAAAACTTTTGAGTGTTGTTAGCCCCTTATTATACATATATTTTAGGGTAAGGAAAGTGCAGTACAAGGAGTACATTGTAAAGTCATGTCCATTTCGTGATACTTGATTTCAGAATTTAGCTTAGGAATTATTTGATGATTTGCTGTTGATGAAGAATACTTTCATAGATATTTAAGACATAAGTATTTCTTTGTCATTTTATGTTTACATCACATTGGCCATAATACAAAAGTAAAACTATTATTCAAAGCAGTAGCCATGGTATAAGGTAAATGCTGTGCACTCCCAGCCCATGAATTGGGTGTTCATTGTTGCAGTCATGAATTGGCAAGGCATAGTTCTTGAAGGATGCAGAACCTTTTACCCTGCCAAGTCCCTTTAATAATCTGATCCTTTTTTTTTTTTTCAGAAGTACCATATCAGGAAGTTAGATTTGTTTTTTCAACATCATAAAGAAACCCCAGGTAGATATGACTTATATATATTTTTTTTTTTTTTTTTTATACTTTGTCGCTGTCTCCCGCGTTTGCGAGGTAGCGCAAGGAAACAGACGAAAGAAATGGCCCAACCCCCCCCCCCATACACATGTACATACACACGTCCACACACGCAAATATACATACCTACACAGCTTTCCATGGTTTACCCCAGACGCTTCACATGCCTTGATTCAATCCACTGACAGCACGTCAACCCCTGTATACCACATGACTCCAATTCACTCTATTCCTTGCCCTCCTTTCACCCTCCTGCATGTTCAGGCCCCGATCACACAAAATCTTTTTCACTCCATCTTTCCACCTCCAATTTGGTCTCCCTCTTCTCCTCGTTCCCTCCACCTCCGACACATATATCCTCTTGGTCAATCTCTCCTCACTCATTCTCTCCATGTGCCCAAACCATTTCAAAACACCCTCTTCTGCTCTCTCAACCACGCTCTTTTTATTTCCACACATCTCTCTTACCCTTACGTTACTTACTCGATCAAACCACCTCACACCACACATTGTCCTCAAACATCTCATTTCCAGCACATCCATCCTCCTGCGCACATCTCTATCCATAGCCCACGCCTCGCAACCATACAACATTGTTGGAACCACTATTCCCTCAAACATACCCATTTTTGCTTTCCGAGATAATGTTCTCGACTTCCACACATTTTTCAAGGCTCCCAAAATTTTCGCCCCCTCCCCCACCCTATGATCCACTTCCGCTTCCATGGTTCCATCCGCTGACAGATCCACTCCCAGATATCTAAAACACTTCACTTCCTCCAGTTTTTCCCCATTCAAACTCACCTCCCAATTGACTTGACCCTCACCCCTACTGTACCTAATAACCTTGCTCTTATTCACATTTACTCTCAACTTTCTTCTTCCACACACTTTACCAAACTCAGTCACCAGCTTCTGCAGTTTCTCACATGAATCAGCGTAAAAGTAAAAGTAAAAGTCTGTATTTTGATTTTGTAGTGTCTATAAATGATACAGAAGACTCAAAATAAAAGATTATAATCATTATATAATGTCACTATAAAATGCAGTATCTTTTTGAAAGAAATGATCAGAAATACTCCATTCACCTGTCAAAAAATTCTTTAGGGATTGAGAAGAGATGGCAAGATAGTTGATTTAATATATATTCTTTAGATTTGGTTTGTTCTCAGGTTAACATTCCCTTTGCATTAATTTTTCTTTTGACAGCTTATCAGTCACTTTATTAACAGGGACTATAAGTTTTTATATGTTTAGGTTTTCAGCCAAATTATTAGGCTTTGTCACGAAAATATCATTAACATTAAAGTTACAGTGTAAGCTTTGGATTAATTCCATTTCATTATGTATTCCATTGAAATACTGTAGTCATTTGTATAATCTTTTGTACACAGAGGGAGGGTTACTTTGTCACAATAGTAGTTCGAGGACTTTTTAGATATGTAGTGTATATTCATCTGTATTTACATAATGCTGTATAGAATATTAATGGCATAAGTAACTATAAAGTCATAATGTAATTTTCAAATGCTCACTTTTAGTGTTGTGAATGTCAGTGAGGCAGTGATGAGAATACAATAAATAGTTATTTTCTTAGATTTGCTTTCATATCAAAAGAATTCAAATACAGTAACTTGTAGCAGGAATTTTCATTTTTGCAAAAGCATCTTTGGATGATTCATAGTGTGACAGGCAGCCTTGTTGCTTAACAGTAATGTCTTGGCTGTCACCTCTTCATTGCCAAACAAGTTAAGTGTATATATCCAGAGAGTTGTATTCATTATGTAAATAAATGTGTAAAGGTACAACCAGACATGTAAATTTATAGCATATTTTCAGATTTGCCAGGAGTACATAAACTGCACTTCCACTTTGTTGCTATGAAATTTACACTTCATATTGTTGGTTGTATGATTTTCTGATGGTACATGTGATGGAACAGTGATCCCTAAATAGATAATCATTGTTATTGTGATTATCTAGGTGTACAGAAAACTTCTTGTTGTGTTATATTGTCAAGCAGATTGGTACATCATCTTTCAGTGGCTTGAATTGCTTTTGTCTTATTTTTTAAACAGAATTTCTTGTGCTAGTGAGGTGGCATCAGGAATAGATGAACAATAGCCTAATTTGCATGCATCCACTTTATAACTGTCATGTATAGTGCACCAAAACCAAAGCCTATTATCTGTAGCCAAGGCCCACAGACTGTTGCATTGTTTGCATTAACCACTTAACATGTCCTGTTGCCCTCCTGAATATCCATGCCCCAATGCCCAAAAGCCTCCTTCACTCCATCCGTCAGTCTCCATCTTGGTTTCCCCTCTCCCCTCCCTTCCTCAACTTCTTAAATGTACATCTTCTCTTAAATGTACATCTTCTCTGTCAGTTTTTTACTTTGATCAACCTACTTCACATCACATAGTGTCCCCAGTCATTAAATTTTCAACACCCTCCCAACTGCATTCTTTTGCATTCAGGACCATAGACTCATACATACAACGTTGTCAGGACTACTATACCTTTGGACATCCATATGTGCCCTAACGGATGGTAACCTATCCTCTATCTCAAACTGCTATATCTTTCCTTTCATTTGCATTTTCTTGTTCAATTTTTCCCTAGCTCCTATTTCATTTACAGTACATTGTTGTGGAGCTTCACTCCCAATTTTCTTCATTTTCACCAATCTGCTGTCCTCTTTTCTCCCCTGTATTTCAATTTCCTTTATTAATGCTTACTAACTTCCTTAATTACTCAGTCTTTTCCCTTAACGTTACAAATACCTTGTCCCTTAACAGCAACTGAAACTTCAAGTAACGTATCTGATATAAATGATTTTGTTTATATTTTCATTTGATTTTGTTTCTCTAGTCCCTTATGATAATTGTGATAGTTCTCATTTTATCAATCTTAAGCAGTTTCAGCAATCCTTGGTATCCACCATTTTTGTTTATTTATTTATTATACTTAGTCGCTGTCTCCCGCGTTAGCGAGGTCATTTACCTCACAAGATCTCATTGTCCATACACATTGGTCTGAAAATATGAACATCAGTTACATCTTACCCCATGATTATGCCATTTCATGCTAGTACATTTTTAGGTAAGGATAGTCACCTTTGCATTATACATGTCAACAGTAGTAGTGTGGCAAAGTCTGAGGTATACTAATTTTTTTTGTGTTTGAGACGTGGCAACCTTATGCATCGCATGATTTCTATGTGGCCACTAGCAACTCAAGGATGGGCAGTTTTGATCATTGTTTCTTTCTGTATACCTCAAAGCCTTGGAACGCTTCACCATCTCATGCCTTTCCCACTTTCTGTGACCAGGAATTTTTTTACAATACAGATTATTCACTTCCTCCAAAATTTGTAAATACTTTTCCTTGTCTCTTTTTTTTTTTTTTTTTTTCCCTTTCATTTAACTTGCTTATATTTTAGTTAAGGCCCAGCCTTGATGTGGATTTATGTCTATGACTGGAGCCTTAAACTACAAAAAAAGTAAAAAAGACATGGGCAATACACCAGTGCTTTGTTGAAAGATGTAGGGTATTGTACCTCAAAGTGCAAGCTATTATTTGGTGTCCAGGAATAGGAAGAGGTGAGACAAGTGTTGGCAGTGCTGGTGCAGTTGGGCTTACAGGTTTCCTCTAAAAGTGGGTTATTGCTGGGCCTTTTGGAGTTGGTGCAGAAGGGAAGAGGCATTGCTAAGGTCCCAAGTTTGTGAAAGAGAGGCAGTTGCCAGATTTCTGTGTTTCTGTTACAAGAGGGAGGTTTTTGCTGAGTTCCCATGGTTGAGCTTCTGCAAAATCCTGGAGAGGTCCTACTGGTGAGGGAGAGAGCTGGATTTAAATGGGGCTGTTATTGACAATGGCAAGGCCCCATGGAGTTCCTGCCTTAGAGGAAGAATGAGCCAAAGTCATGGCAGCTGTACTGAAGTGCTGGAGTGTGCATTTCTGTCTGTAGCTAATGGAGAAAGTTGACTTGTTCATGCAGGTGGCCCATAGATATTTAGTTTACTTGGGTTACCCCAGGCTAAGGGTTTAAAGTGTGGGCGCTGCAACCAGGTTGTAATGGTGTCTTCTTTGTATCCTTTGATAATGCTCGTTGGTAGAAACCCATAAGTGGAGGATTTACCCTTTACAGCGAAAATTATGTTGGTTGCCTGTCAATATTAGTTCAAGTTAGTGACTGAATTAATGTCTGGATTTGTGTGGGATTCAGGGTTCTGTAAAGGTATGCTGGCAAATTTGCACAGTATATGTGTGTATATTTCTCTCTCTCTTTCTGGAGAAATAGTGTGAAATATAAGAGAATTTTTTATAATTTACTAAGGTCAGAATGAAAGTGGGTAACTATGTTTCAGAAAGCGAAATACGTCATCCCTGCCATACACTGTCACAACCCCTATAGCCTCCTCAGTGTTCATCCTGCATACAATATCATCCTATCTCTTGAAAGACTTTCTTTAGAAGAACAATTTATTTGACTTTAATTTTTTTCTGTTTTCAGCTTCTATTACTTTTGTGTTTGTATCTTGCTGTCGAAAAAAAATAAATGGCAAAAAATTCATACATATTTGACCTTTATTATTAGACTGTGGATAGTATGTAAATACAAGGAATGATCATTTTGTTATTGTTGTTTAGGAAAGAGAGATACAAGTTAGGGTAACTGGAGAAATTGAGTATACAGTCTGTAACTCCATCAGGTTGTGCTAAAAGGTTTGGAAGGACGGAAAGAAGGAAACGACTATGAAGGATTAGCAGGGTGGTCATGTTTTTCTCGTGCATTATGTAGCAACATTATTTAGCATAGACTGAATGAGTATACTAGGTTTCTGGTTTGATTTCAAACCAGTCCATAATCAAACCATCCCTCAAGTAGGAATGTTTGATTTGCAGTAATTAGATATAAATTCAACAATGGAAGTTTCATCCACTCATTGTTTTTGGGTCATAACACCATGACATTTTGTTTTCTGCTCACTGCAGCTGGGATGTTCGGGATCAAAATTCTTGAATTGTGCAATAAAATGAAATGTATAGGTATTAATGTATGTGGTGGCATCCCGTATATTGTTACCAGATGTTACTGTACATTGTTCAATCTGTGTGAAAATTTCAAGGAGACCCGTATGAGATCTGTCTCTTCCTGTTATATAATGAATTGTGAAGTTATGAAGCGTAAAATAATAGGCACTGGAGATGAAAACCAATAGAATTATATATTTTTTAAAGAAAACACACACTCACCATATACATATGGAGATATTTTGTATGACTGTTTGAGGATACCTGACATGCAGAGTATATAGTTAATATCAGAACTACCCAGGTGAAAGTATTAGCACTCTTAACAGCTCTCCCATTCCCACTCCTTTTCTTATACATGTACTTCCACCACATGCTTAGCTACTCCCTCTCGTATTTTATAACCTGCCTCCATTTATTAGCCATTAGTAGCTCTAATACTGAAACTTTTCTAGAGTGGTTGCAGTCAGACCATTGCTGTGTGTTTGCTAAACCACTTTCCTATATCTTGTGTTAACACTTTGACTGTTTTGTGGCTGTTGCATTAGATTCTGGCAATTGATCAACATTTCAGTTATCCTTTAAGATGTTGGAATCATACTGATTGGTTAAGCAGGGTTTCAGTACACTGTATATATCTGTTTATCTATGTATAGGTGTTACCAGACTTCACCTCCATGAAGTTACACCATGAATGAAAGTC
The DNA here is from genome assembly GCF_036320965.1 of Panulirus ornatus. NCBI lineage: Eukaryota > Metazoa > Arthropoda > Malacostraca > Decapoda > Palinuridae > Panulirus > Panulirus ornatus. The sequence goes on along the minus strand of NC_092247.1, from coordinate 7,461,857 downwards.
ATTTAAAAACACTATCATTGGGTGTACAGTCTTGTCAAAGAATTTATTACTCCAAAGGAGTTTCCCTGCTAGTGGAAGTAGCACAGCCTTGGGCTCTGAAAGCCTCTGGAAAGAGGTCTTCAATAATACCAGGACTAGTTCATTGAAAGAGATCTTAAGGATAGCAATAAACAAATAAGTATTAACAGGTGATGTCAGAATTCACCTCCTCAAAGTTAAACCAGAAGTTAAAAGTCACCTTTAGCAATGCTGTATCATTGTTAGTTAACTTGTTTTAATTGATTTATTACCTCTAGGGTTCAACAAGCCTAGTTGTAAGACCATGCAGCCAAACTAGATATTTGGTTACTCCTGTCTTGCAGGATACAATATGACTCTTGATATGAAGACATTTGAGGTAGGTTCAGGACAATGGGACTTGGCACCCACCAAAGCTTGTGTAGCATATGAGAATTACATCCGGATTATTAGGCACATGTAGGTAATATCATATAGTAATTAGTGACTCGCCCTTTGATAGAAGGTCTCTGACAGTGGGATAGTTGAAGCATTGGTGATGAAGAATGCTAGTGTTGAGGCAGTTATAGGGGTTGCAGGAAGAGAAACGCAGGTCATACCTGCCCCAGAGACTTTCCTCATCAGTCTGTATCCTAACCCAATGCGGGCAAAGACATTATGGTGGCAGACAGTAAGTCCATGTCAATGATACTTGTATTGATAAAGACGAAAATTATAAGTTTTGGATGGATATATTCTCGGCCTGTTCATTATTCCTCCAGTGGGTTGTAGGGAGAATATCGGCTGAATGTATCCTGTTTGGGTAACAAAGGAGGGACGGTGTAGACCCAGTGTCAGAAAAGGTAAACCACAGGCATTTCTAGCCAGATGGTCATCACTATTTGTTATTGCAACATGAGATGGAATCCAAAAGAAATGTTAAAAGACGTAACATATGTTGAATTAAAGGGAGACAACTCTGCTTAGGGGAAGAGAGGGCCTGAATGGCAGACTGGGAATCACATATGATCACACCATATATACTCTGAAGGAGGAGAAGAACAATATCTAATAGTCTATACAATTTACCGTAGGCAGGGCTTGACCAATTGGTAAGTCTACTACCAACTGTCGGGCTCTAAGTTAAGTGAAAAGAAAGCCCATCCTGGCTTTTCTTTGCCTCTAAGGAACTGTTGGTGTATATAGATGGTGTATGGTAAGGACTGATAAGGGAATCTGTCTATGGTCTCCAGAGGTATGAGTAAAGGAGACTGCTGGACTGGGAATCCTCCAGGGTGGAGGACAGTGATCAACGTGTACTAAAGGACATCAGTATTGTTGTACAGAACAAATTTCTTTAATGTGGGTGAGATCCTGGCCGAAGTAGAGGTCGAGGTGCATTTGGATTAAGGGGTTTTTAAAGACATGAGGATGATGATGGGCAAGGTGGGGAAAGTAAAGACATTTGACAATGGAGATAGGTATATTCTCTTAAAGGGAAGGAATATTGGGTTCAATGTGCTTGTTAACTATCCTAGTAGATGTGGAACATCCCAAAATAAATCTCAAGACTGTTTTGAAACTTTAAAAGGGAATATAGGGATTTTTAGAGGGACTGACATTGAACAGGGGAGGTCACTTGACAAAACGGGAGCCAAGAAAAAAGTGTATGAATGAGAAGGGAGAAATAATGTTTGGGGACAGTAACTTAAAAAGAATATCCCAATTTTAAAGCTTAGTCTAGTGTGCAAGCGAGAGCAAAGGGGATGGCATTTCTGAAAAGGGAGCAACGAGTGTGAGGAAGAAAGTCCCAAACTATTGTACGTGAAAATGAAATTGGATCAAGATTGGTGGTTGCTTAATTTGAAGCAGAGAGGAGTTGAGTGCTACAGCAAGTTTGATATGAGGCATCGAAATAAGTAGATTATCAAGATTATGGAAAGATATTCATTAAAATGACAAGCCAAGGAAGGAGCGAAGGAAAAAAAATTACAGAAAACTTTAAACACTAGTAGAAGAAACAGAAAACGGTAAACAAGCAGACGAAATCTTAGCAAGGAAAGACATTACTGTATCACGGTATCAGAAACGTAAGTAGTGTGACGGGCCAAAAGAGGTATATACGAATGCATATGAGGAGCCAGCTCATAACAAAAAAATAAGAGTTCAGATGCCACTTGGAGGAAATCATACTAGATATTGTTTATGTTAGAGAGAAAATTTGCCAAGAGATACTCTGATAATATTGGACCTCATACGTAGAAGCACGAAAGGTAAGTGGACATGGGATTTGGCCGTCTTAATTGAAACGTAAGAGAAATTTTTATGGGATTTTTTTTTACTTGTGGGTAATGAACTCCACTTGAGGGTACACAATGGTCTAATGATGAAGGTTCAAGGGCAACAACAAAGACTGTATCAAACGAAATTGAAAGCCCCAGTGGAGGCTGTCCTCAAGGTCTGGACCCAGGGGAAAAGAGTAGTGCACTTTGCTGCTGGCGTAAGGAATCCAAGAATGAGATGGGGCCGAAACTACCAAGTGTGACTGTTGGCAAGGTGGTGACTAGGGCCTGTGGCCAGCCTATTGCCTTCCTCCGCAACAAACCATGTATGTAGGCATGCATACTAGATTTGGATGCTTTCCATTTAGGAAACCCGTTAGAGCGTCTCCAATTCATCGTAAGATAAGTGATTTGCTAGAAAGACCATTGTATATCTTAGAGAAATATGATTGTGAAGAAGTAAACTTTAATGGAAAGAACTTTTGTTAGCTTCCTCCAAGGCAAGGTAACCAAAAACATAATCAGCCAATGGCTAAGTTACATACAAGATGTGATGTTCTATAAAAGGAATACTTCTGCATGTGATTTCAGGTTTTCTATAGTGCCTTTTGGAACCCCGCAAGCCATCACAACGCTGTACCTGCCGCAGCCTATCAATTGACGAGGCAAAACATATTACCTAATTCATTAATTCAGTACGCTAGTGAACATAAAGTCAAAAGAAGAGAATGCCTGCTTGACACTCCACCTGAAGTGCATCACAGGTGGAGAAAAATTGCCAACGAAGCCCTACGACAGAGCTCGCCAAGAAACCAACTAACAATTCTTGGTTACTGAAGTGGATGACTGCACTGTGGTGGGTGCCACGTTCCTCTCCCTAGCCCAGGTTGCTGTCTTTTATCTCTGTTTCACGTGCACGTGGGTTGGTAGTGTTTAAAAAAAAGAATACGTACTTTCCTTCCATCTTTCACCTAGCAGTTACTTCCTCGAGCTACGTACAATTCTTTGACTGTCTAAGTCTGTCACAGGACATTGTAATTACGCATATATGCTATGAGATCCTCCATGCTGGGGATTTCAATATCAACCGCAAAGAATGACCTTTTCCATAGTCATGGAAACCCACCTTAGTTCTCATTTTCTTAAGTTCTAGGAATCCCATTCTCTTTTTTTAAGATTGTCAGCCCAGACTTGCGGTGCAAAGTATCTTTTGTATGACCAACCTCAGGTCCTCTCATGATATTGAAGTTTGGCTTGATAACCCTTTTGGTCGTTCCCGTCGGCCATACCTTTGTATGTAATTAAGTCTAATGTATCTCAGTGGTATTTTTTCAACTTTTTTTGGCCTTTCTTGGTGCGTTGAGTCACTTTCCTTAGCACCTGTTTAGTGGATCCTTATATATATATATATATATATATATATATATATATATATATATATATATATATATATATATATATACACACACACACAAGTTACATGCTTTTTTCCCATCTGTCAGGAGACTGTACAAGATAGAAAAATGATGATCTAGAAAGGTTAGTGGAATTTAGTTGCTTTCTTATCCCTCCGGTGGATCAACAGTGCCATAAATTGTAATATTTTCTCCATTACATGAGTTCACAAATCTTATTCTTAATAGAAACAGAACCGATCCCATAAGGATTACGACGAGGTGCGTGAATTAATTTAATCAGGCCATCACGGGACTCAAAACTGGGACGTCAATTACGTAATCCATCAGCTGTACTCAAGAGAGAAATCTCGTACTTTATTTTTTCTCAAACTTAATCAATTAATTACATCCCTTTCTGAAATCAAAATATAGACGTTATCATACACATGAAATACAAATTTTTCATTACATTTTTTCATACTCGATAAATTGTTCATTGGTTAGTATAGATTCTCGCTTGAATTCGTGGTAATACCTGGGTCTGTGCTGGAACAGCTGCCGCATTTGCCCTTTGCTCGGACGGCGGCGCCATATTAAAGGTAAGTGGTAGGACATCTTGCGTTTAAATGTTGTTATTTGGCTACTGTGAGTGGTAGAAACCATCCCCTAGTATATGTGGTGTAGTCTAGTTACTGCAAAGTGTTCAGAATAAGCGATAAGGACCGGTTTTACGTTGTTACTATTGGTTGTCTGCTATTGGATACGAGGCCGGTACATAGAGATCAAGGAAGTTATTTGCAATTGCATAAAATGAAGATATTCTTTGGAATTAAGGAAGTCTGAAAGCACGATTGAATGCAGTAGGATGGTTTAAAGTATATAAGTACTTTGAAAAACAGAATGTTGCGACAAAAATGTTATGTAATTAATCTGCTGGGATCATGGAGAAAGTGTTCTTAGGGGTACCATTGTAACTACCTTGTAAACCATCGCTGGTTTGTTCACTAATGTAGGATCGTAAGGATTAAAACGAAGCATTCGTATCCTTATATTACAATTCTAATTGTTATTTTTGCACAGGACTGGTTTTAGGCGTGAATGCACGCATGGGAATCTTGCATGATTGTTGGTGATTATGGTCCGTTTTTAGTGTAGCTCTGCATCATTGTTAGCATTGGATAATGAACAATTTTGATTAGTGCTTGTGTGAGTAACAAGGGTAGGAGTTGGGTTGGTGGGAAACCCTTCCCACCTTTTATCACTTTTCAATCCAGTTGCAGGGAAAAAAAAACAATCAAGGATTGCTTTTTGGTCACTCACTCCCTGATGTGAATGCTGGTGATTGTAACCTAGATGAGAAGGGAGAGATAATGAGTTTAGAGGAATCTGGATGCGCTGGCCAAAAATGAAACATTATTTGCGGTTACATCGGAAATTCTGTCAGTCATTTTTGATACTGATAATACTTTATTTTCCACTGTCATAATTTGCATGTTACTGGTTGTAAATAAAACGTTTTCTTCCAGAGATCAAGATGTTTAACAGCCTTTGGGAGACCGCAAAAAACTCTCCATTTAATCGGCCTATTGAGGCACACTGTGATGCACCAAATAAGCAACTTGTAGCAAGAAGGAACATTTCTGCAGCTAATGCAGGTATGTATTGGACATTTGTTTTAAATGCATCAAAATTCATCTTTCCATTTCCTACTGTAAGGCATGAGGGCAACCATCAAAACGTAAACCACCTTGTATAAGATCATATCCCTCTCGTGCCACTTGATTTAATGATTCAGATCTTGTTTGTACTGTCAGAGCAATAATTGTATCACTTTTTAGTGTCACTAAGTTTTCTTTGCTAGCATTGTTAGGTTTGTGATATGGTACCAGTATCAGATTTTGTAGATTTTAGCGTGTTGGCCATTGTTATTACATCACTCGAGGAATTTCATTCTTACAGCAGATAGTGATAATTTTTTGATATGAATTGTAGGGGAGGCTTTACAAGTTATTTCAATTTAATTGCAGATTAGTGTCAAGAAACTGAATTATTTTAAGTGTGAGCTAGACTTGTGGCTAAAGAGATGGAATTTTACTGTCCATTTGTGACTGATTAATGATTTAAACTTTTTATAAATGCTAGTTATTAGGTAAATATGTACAATAGTATATGTATATATCAATCATTCACTTATTAGGTTTTATGTAGGGAGGGGATGTGTAAGGCATTGATGAGTTACTTAGAGGAGATTTTGCTCAGGTGGTGACTTGTTTTGGATTGTTTTTCAGTAAAGTTTGGGTTTAATAATACTACAGGTTAGGTTCATTATGGATGAGTTAAAAGAGTTGACAGAAGGATAGCTTTTGAATTTATCACAATTGCAGGTTGTGATTGGTGTAAATTTGAAATTTGCGAGACTGAGATGAATTGATGATATTAAGACGTTTATTGAATTCGACAAAATACATAGCTAATGTATTACAGATATTGTGCAGCTGGATGGTTACATTAGTGAGGTACACCTAGGTAGTCAGGGTGGCAGATATACAGGAATGTTTACAGAATTAAGTGCTTTATTTTACACAATATGCAGTTAATTGAACATTCTGATTAATCGTTAAAGTAATTTGGAGTGTAGAGAAAGTGAGGAATGAGGATGTTAGGTTATGGAGAGGGGGGGGGTTAGATAAAAGCAGGTTAGCAAGGTAAACCCAGGTCATTCAGGGACTCTGCTTTTGCCACCTTGTGGCTTGGGGCAGGGCCTAAGTTTTAAAAGGTTAATTCCCCAAAATTTGTGCATGCTTCCATGCATTTGATTGACACCATGCAGTTAGAGGTAATAATGATGAAGAAATTTGAGCAAGAATAGCCAGAACAGATGAAAGGAATAATGGCATTTATTATAGAAACCATACAGGCACCATAATGCTGATAGAGTATTATTGATAAAACTGTTACTCTGTAAAAAAGAGGCATCTGGATATTATTTACATATGATGCTCTGAGAATTTTGATAAAAGATTTTGTTTTCAGTGATGATTATGCTCCAAAGATTTAATTTGTGTAATCCAGTTTGAATTATAGAAGTATTATAAGTCATTGAATTATTTGGTGTATGCGTATCATTCAAGATATGTTGCCTTATTTGACGAATTTTTGTGTTACTCCTTGCAAAAACATTAATACATTTAATTACTATCCTTCTTACAGAAGAGATCAGTTGTGAATATGGATCCTCCAAATATTATGCCCTTTGTGGTTTTGGAGGACTCTTGAGTTGTGGTATCACTCACACAGCAGTGGTACCTCTTGATTTAGTAAAATGCAGAATTCAGGTTGATCCAGGAAAGTACAAAGGAATATTCAATGGATTCAAGGTGAGTTTAATTAATCAGCTTTTTAAGAGCAGTGTAACTGCATTGGTGATGTTCATGTTTTCATTTCACATATTACAAGAAATTTTTTATTATAATTTTTGCTGTTTTATGATAAGAATGGTTTAGAATAATAGACGAATTAGATGAATATGAAATTTGATGAAAGAGGTGCCAGTCATTGCTCAAGAGCATGTTTTTGAGAAGCATGTTCTTGTGGTAGTTAGTTCTGAAATATTGAAGAGCGGTGATTTGGTGGCAGTAAGCAAAGTTGGCATGCTTAAAATCATGTGCTGTAATAACTGTTAATTATCTTCATGTATGTTGATATAGTATATGGAAGGCTAGAATTTGTTTTGATAAGATGTGTAGATCAATAAAAAAGGTAGTAAAACTGTAAAATGATTATGAATTTTGAAGCTCAGGCTCACTGGTATGCTGTGTTTACAGGTATTCTTGGGATAAAATCTGCTCCTGATATACAGAAATTAAGGTATAATGGTCTTTTAGCATAATGATAATCAAGCTCATTACCTAAGAGTAATGAAATTATTCTTGATTTTCACTTTACTTAACCTCACAGGTATCCGTTAGGGAAGAAGGTGTTCGTAGTTTAGCCAAGGGCTGGGCTCCTACCTGTATTGGTTACTCAATGCAAGGTATCTGCAAGTTTGGTTTTTATGAGGTGTTCAAGATACTCTACAGTAACCTTCTTGGTGAGGAGAATTCCTATCTTTACCGAACATCCCTATACTTGGCTGCATCAGCTTCAGCTGAGTTCTTTGCTGATATTGCACTTTCTCCAATGGAAGCTGTAAAGGTATGAATAATTGTTCTGCAAATCATTGTTATTCAGTGCAACAAAGAAAACATACTGAGAGAGCAGTGTAAAAGGGGTTGAAGGGGATTGTGGTATAAGTGATGTAGCTATTAATTCAATAGTTGAAAGTCAAGTGAGAACCTCTGGTATAAGGAAGAAGGGGGAGGAACTGAATAGAAAGTGTAGTGGTAATGCTTGTAATGATAGGAAAAGCTTGGGACCTAGGTGGAATGATGTGCCTGATAATTGGATGAAGGTAGTAATTTTCTATTATTTAAAGAGAATTGTAAGATTTAATTCCTTCAGAAGGGCAGATTATTTTGTAATTTCCCTTAGGATCTGAATTTTCATCTGCATTTCATTTTTCATCTTTCATTTCATTTTCATCTGCATCTGCATTAAAGAACAGATTTTAAGATCCATTTGAAATGCTCTACAAAAACTAAACGTCTGTGTGGGGCAATTCAAATGGATTTTGATATTTAGAGTTGTTCTTAGGCCTTTAGATTTGCATGATTCAGCTGCCTTTGTATATATAATCAGTGTGTACCCAGTGCCCTTGACATGAGTGTCCCTCATATGTAACTCCCCTTGCTTAGAGATTTGTTTATTCAAATATTGCATTAAGAATCTCTTTTCATGGTCTCCTTCCATGTACAAATGAGAGAGGATTTTGTCATCTGGATTATATTTGTTTGCTTACACTGCATAGTTAGTTGGGCGAACAGGTTTTCTTTCTACCACAGTTACCACATTTAAAAGGTGCTTATAATTGCAGAGTTGGATGAAGTGCAATAACATGAAAAATTAGAAATTTTAGGAGCAAATTTTACATTATTTGAAATGCAAACGAAGGAATTTGTAAAGTATGTGTGCAAAATTGTGGAAGGCTTATTCCCCCAACACAATTAATGATTATAGTTAAGCAACTCCGATAAAAGACTTTGCCAGAATAACACCTAAGTTCAGAGATGTCATAAGTAAATGATAGAACTCCAAATTGTTCAGTCCAGTCTTTACAAGTTTTAGAATTCTTGTATTTCTGATTAGAAAATTCAGGAACTGAAACTGTACAGTGAACCTAATCGTCAACAACAAGAGGTGCATCTTCCTGTCCTGAACGGTTCTGACACTATATTTTGAAAAAGATAACCCCAGTTAATGATATGGTTAAAGACTCCAGGCTTGCTTTTTGCTCTCTTTCCTTTTTGAGAATCCATGCTAATAACTGAAATACATTTTTCAGGTGCGTATCCAGACTCAGCCTGGTTTTGTATCAACCTTGCGTGCTGGAGCCCCAGTAATCTATGGCCAGGAAGGATTATGGGGATTCTACAAGGGTGTTGTCCCACTATGGTGCCGACAGATTCCCTACACTATGATGAAGTTTGCCTGTTTTGAACGTACTGTAGAGGCACTCTACCAATATGTTGTGCCTAAGCCTCGTGATCAGTGCACCAAATCAGAGCAGTTGGTGGTAACCTTTGCTGCTGGTTATATTGCTGGTGTATTTTGTGCCATCGTTTCTCACCCTGCTGACACCATTGTTTCAAAACTGAACCAGGATAAGGGTTCCACAGCTGTAGGTGTTGCCAAGCAACTTGGCATGAAAGGTGAGGATATGTTTTTTATTTGCACTAAATTATCATAGTGTAACTTAGTGTACTTGAAAGTACTTGGATGATTGCAAGTTATAGATTTATAATGGGGTTATTGGATATACAAGAAAACCTTTATAATTTTTTTTTTTTCCAAGTGTAGGAGGGTAACACCAAGAATAGACAAAAAGACAGACCCCATTTGTTCACATCCACTCTCAGGTTTCATATATAATGCATTGAAACCAGATCCCCCTCTCCATAGCTAAGCCATGCTGACCTTTTTGTGGTTTACACTGATCATTTCAAATCTCTAATTCATCACTTTGTTCATATATACCACATCACTTTACAGTATCCCATGCATGCCTATTACCCTCCTGCATTGCATGTTCAGGCCCGAACCTTTTGAATCATATTTCATTCCTTCCTACCATCTCTATCCTTCTCTTTCTGTTTCTTGACTTTTGACACATGCTGTGCTAAGGTAGGAGAGCCCATTAGTTACGTATGTTAAGAATTCACTTTCTATTTATTGAAATAGCATCAGAGACGTACTAACAATAGCCTCATTTGCATGCATCCAATCTCTTTTATAACTTGCTGAAACCAGAACTTTCTGTTCACTTCCATGCCCAAAACACTTCTTAAATGTTTATCTTTATTCCTAGGTTTAGTACCCTTGATAGCTATATGTACCTGATCCACCCCATGTTATTGGAGATGGAGGAAATTACAGATATAGAATTAGAGAATCCTTTCCATGTGATTATTCGATATTCATTGTGCCCACAGGTTTGTGGAAAGGTCTCTTCCCACGTATCATCATGATTGGTACTCTGACTGCTCTACAGTGGTTCATCTATGATGCTGTCAAAGTTGCTCTCAAGCTGCCCCGCCCACCACCACCATCAATGCCTGAATCTCTCAGGTTGAAGCTGGAAGCTAAACAAGCCTAAGATGTTTCCCTCAGCATTCCGTACTCTGAACTTGTATTGAGAATTCTGTCTTACAATTCAACTCAAAATCATTAGAAGAATACCTCGATAAATTATAAACTGTAGGTACCCAGTAGATGCTGTCTATAGGGAATTGTTTGACTCAACAAAACCTTATTTCAGTTGTTCAAGGCTTGGGTCCAAGCATGGTTTTTTATTCTGGATAATATCTCCTCTGCAGTGAAAACAGCTATTCTGCAGAATACATTGTTCATGTTACTTTTGTCAAGTAGCATGCTTGCTTAGAACGAAAATTTAGCTTATTTTTATCTTAAACTGTATTTATACATGTTTCTCAGTGTAACAGATGTAAATAGTAAGATAAAATGTATAAACTTAAATAAAGAAAAATTAAAGTTTACATGTATTTGCTTTCAAAAATTTGAAGGACTTTAAAAATACCATATCTCTTAAGAGTGGCCTTTGTGACACCAACTCTAGGAATTCCAAAATCCTCTCAGGTGTTCTAAACATTGGCAAAATTCCCTTCCATGCAATGGCACTTTTAAAGTTATTGTGATCTACAAAATGACACCAGTGTTCATGAAATTTGATGTTCAGCAGGGTGTTTACGTGGAATCCAAGTGCTCCCGCAGGCCACTACTGTTTTGAACCATTAAATTTGGTATGATCAAAAGACCTTGATAAGCTAGGTATCAGGAGAGAACACCCTTGAAAAGACTCCGTGGTATCTCTCTGCTGACATTTTTCTATTGACACTTCTATTGAAAAGTCAATTGAATCTTCATTCAATGCGTATTCACTTATAAGACTACAATGAATGCGATATTACCCAGTAAAGGATGAATGTTGATTCATACATAAAATAGGCAAGTTTCTCAATGTTCTTGGATTGTTAAATTACCCAATAAGAGATCTCTATCTTCATGCCAAAATCCATTTCTATGGATACGGTACTTAGTTGTTGTGTTTGAGGTAAATAATGAGCTATTGGTAGTGGTTTGGCAAAATAGAATGTGTAGAAATGGTTTTTAACATTTAAACAGTAAGGCAGTGTGATTATCACAACGCATATTTAAACACTAGCCACGCAGAACAAAATCACCTGGTACCCAGTGCCTATAGAGATATTAAACAAATTCAAACTAATTTTTTCTTGCAAACCAAGCTCCACACAAGGTGGTAGTTATTACGGTATACACCTTTTGCTTTTGTCATCAAATCTGTCGACTTAAAAACCTTTCACATGTTCATATTGTCTTCCCATTGTACCTTCAGCCATCCTCTACCTTTTAGGTAATGGCTTTCAAACTCGGTACAATGACGATGTACCCATAACTTCATTGTTGGGGTAATGGTCCACTTTTAATTTTGTACATTTAGTGATGGTAGCGATTGCTCGAATTCTACGTTATTTCATATACACTGCTAGAGATGGACATTCTAATTGCTTTTTCTCAGATTATGACTTCACATGGAGCATCTTATATAGTCTTTCGAATTTGTACACACAGTTGAGATTCCATCCTTATGGCTGCTGATAATAAAGATTTAAAAAATCATTACAGCTTTAAGGGCAAGTTCACTTCAGAGAAAATTGATAATTATGGTAATTGGATTCAAGTTATAAAGTTTGCATTTATGCGAAGGTCATGTATACTCCCCCCAAAGTAAGAGGTTGAATGAGCATACAGGGCAAATGAAATATTTGCCTTTAATTGCAATGAGGCTTTGGCAGAAGTCTTTTTGAAGTGGAAAATAGTTGTGCAATATAGGGAGTTCTTTGATCTTAGGGTACCGCCTGGTGACCTTCACCACCAAGAACATTTTTAAACGTTTTCATAGAATCTTCAATGCGTATTCACTTATAAGACTACAATGAATGCGATATTCATTTCACAATATAATATGTGTTTAAATTTGCGCGCCATTATATCGTCCGTCAGCAACGTCATATGAACGAGTCGCTCATCAGTCCAAAGACGTGTCAAATGCTAAAGTGAAATGATAATATAGGAAATAATACATATAATACATTGGATAATTTTGCGCGAAATATACTTTGAGATGCATGTACATGCGTGCAGGAAATCATTAGTGACCGTCTCCATTTGTCTTGGATCCGGATTACAGAAAATGGTCGAGAACGCTACTGAAAAGTTTGTTTACATTTAAGGCGAAACTGCACGTGTAGGAAGGGATTAACGTGGCATTTAACTTCTCTTACACAGTGGAAGACGAGTACCCTAATGCATATGGTGATGTAGACAGTGGTATCAAGTATTCTATAAAAGGTATTTCGTTGTATTACCATATTCTAGCACGGGAGTTTAAACATGAGGGTGGAAAATTATAGATTTTGTTCGTGTCTTTATAGCCCCGCATTGCTTCTAGCTTTGGATGGTGATTGCTTTTGATCCTTAGTGCTACTGTGGTATTTATGAAATAAGTAACATTAGCACACCATTAACTGGAACATACTTTTTTCTTAAACTATATTATATAAGTTAATAGCATTAAAGGATATGTATGTTGGAAAATGAATTACATAAACTTCTCGAATAAGTAGCAGGTCTCCAGTGCAGAGATTTCATAGAGACATTTGCATTTGTCATATATTTTCTAACATTCTTTTTAAGTATTAATATGAAATTATTGTGTTTCAGGTTTCACATGTTGACAATGTAGAGCCACATATTTAGGAAAATAAGAAGACATATAGAATTTTGGAGCAAGAATCTATTACCACAGACACCCATTGTCTCAGATATTTAGCTAAGATCCTGTCTACAAAATTTAATTTGGTGCTGGTCTCAATAGTCAATTTTGGCTGAAGCATCCAGAAGCGGAAAAAAGAATTGCTTCCCCTTGCATAATGAAGTCCGGCCCAAACGTACTTATAACAGGTGAGAAGGTTATCATGTCTATAATAATAGGTCGTTGGAATGTTTTAACAGGTTTGTATTAGATATGCATTGCATGACATTGCTATATAGAATGGGAGTGTTCTTGAAAAGTGAAGCATATAGCAAAATTCTGTAAAGTGAAACCAGGTTTCCAATGAATTCCAACTGCTTAACGGTAGGTGTGTTTTTGTGGGTGAAAATTTAGCCCCGAGACATAAAAGCACCCATAAGAATGCAGAAAACCTTTTTTAAACTTATTTTTATTTATCATGAATCTAGTGATTACATGACAGAATGTGAATGACAGTATTAGAAATAAGTTACAGAAAAACACTTTGTGACACTTAACTGGCAATTGGTTTTTGATGTGTGAGGTGGTTTTGCAAGATGTGGAAAAGTTACTGGGAGAGAGAGAGAGAGAGAGAGAGAGAGAGAGAGAGAGAGAGAGAGAGAGAGGGAAGAATAGTAAGGTCTGCCAACCCTCTGAGTCATCAAAGTCTTCTTATTACCACTCTTTCTCATTCCGTCAGATCACATTTGATAATTCCTCCTCACACCACACATTGTCCTCAAACATTTTATTTCCAACACATTTACTTTCTCCTGTACCTTCTCATTTAGGGCCCACTTCTTATGTCCATACATATAAATATACATGAATCATAATAGTTTAAAGTACTGCCATATTTTTTCAGGGACACCTGGAGTGGGCAAGTCAACATTGGCTCAACAACTGGCAGAGCAGTCTGGGTTGGAGTGGATTTGTGTAGGAGATCTGGCTAAGGACAATAACTTCTTTGATGGATACGATGATGAAAGGGATTGTCCTTTTCTGGACGAAGATAAAGTGAGTTATAAGTTATTTCAACATGGCATGTATATTTTGGAGTCTATTGATTGAATACATCTGCATATGATGAATATAGACTTGGTTCTTGAAACAGGATCTCATATATAGTGACAGTCCCTTAAACAATTATATTATACCATTCCAATCCCTCAGCAGCACTGTTCTGTACATAGAAACCTAAAAATAAACCCCATAATGCATACCATACCATGTTGATGTAGCACTAGGATCACTGTACATGAATCCTAAGGGTGATCCCAGATATCTTTGAGAGGAGGGATATTGAAGTGGTGGGCTAATGATGGGTAGTCAAGAATGAAATGTTTTGTGTTTTTACAACAATGATGACACTTTAAACAGGGTCATGTTTAGTTATTTGAACATTATGGTTAGGGAGTTCTACTCTCATAGGAACCCATCTCATGAACTTTATTTACAATCATACAATATTTTAAACATACCTAGTAAGTTTACCATTTGCATTTACCATTTCATCATTTGGCATATTTCAGTCATATACAACTCGTACAATAAATGTAATTCTTTGTCTCTTTTCTCATGAGGATTATATTTTATTTTATGCTGTGATCTGTTGTTCTGTTTTTACATTTTCCAAAGAAATGTTTACTGTTAACATTGTCGTACCAGATGAGGAACTTGAAGGTATTTTGTTCTTGAATGCATATATTATTACAATGCTGTTACTGTATACAATATTTCAGTAATTTGATTGACTATTAGAAACTTGAAACATATTATGTATCTGAGTAACTTAACATGTGTTTGTTTGCTTTTATTTTGCGTTCATCCTTACAAGTTATATTAAGAAAAATTTTTGCTCTAAAAGTATGGCCGTAAAGCATTTGTTGTCTGATAACTTCTCAGAAATTTCAAATTCCATTTTTTAGGTTATAGATGAATTGGAAGACATGATTGAAGAAGGAAATAAGATAATTGATTACCATGGATGTGACTTCTTCCCAGAAAGATTCTTTGACATTGTCTTTGTGCTGAGAACTGATAACACCGTACTGTATGACAGACTTTCTGCCAGGTAATTATAAAGTTTTTATCACTTTGCCTATGTTTTTTAGAAAACAGAGTTTTAAAAATTTATGACAGAAGGCCAGCAGTATAAGTTTATGTAGGTTTATTGTTTTTTTGCATAATTAAGAGTTTAAGTGAATTATTTGTAAATCTATCTTTAAGGATAGGGTTATAGAAAGTAGCAAAGAGTTTTAGTACTATGTACATGAGAAGTAAAGAGTAAATGAGTGCAAATGAGGCCCTTCTTCAGTCGTTCCTAATACTACCTTGTTGGGGGGGGGGGGGTGTAAAACATATTCTAATAACAGTGTTTCAAGTAATTAATGAAATATGTGAAATTCATGTGTAGACAGACATATAGGAAGATTGGTCTCATAATCTAATATATAGTGATGAATATGTCATCAGTCAAAATCATAAGTTTAGCCAATGGAATGCCATTTTTTTTAAAAGGATTGTGATGGAAGGATAAATTGAAAGAGTTAATGTTTGCTAAAGTGGCTTATATATGTAAGATGATAAAAGTAATGTGTTGGAATGAGGTGAATGCCATCATTGATCAGGGAAACCTTGAGCTTATAAGCTGAATTGTCACTGAATCATTCTTGTGTATAGGTCTCTAGTAGAGAGGAATTACTTACTACTTTATCTAATTTGGTATTTGATATGTATTCCTCCAAAAAATATTCAAATTGTAGTTTCTAATGTAGTGTACAGCTAGTTGAGTGATTTTATTTGCCTTCCCATCAAGATCTCCTGTTTTTCAGGGGTTACCTGGGGAAGAAATTAGAGGACAATGTGGAGTGTGAAATAATGAATGTCCTAAGAGATGAGGCAAAGGAAAGTTATCCGAAACACTTGGTGCATGAACTTCCATCCAATACTACTGATGATTTAGAGAGCAATCTTGAGAGAATATTGCTGTGGATCACTGCTTGGAAGAGGGATAATGGATGCTGAGCAAGCAGTTTATGCTGTAACACACATTACAGAAGAACTTTGGATAAGTTTGAGCCTATTATTTCTTATTATTATCATCTCAAGACATTCTAACCAAAAACACAGGGAAAAGTATATAGTTTATTATCTCTAACAGCATTTAAGGATTTCCTTACTACATTATGCTGTACTAAGGAAACTTTTGCAGTCCTCAGACATCAAGACCTCTGGTTCAGAGGGCATTTATATTATCTGTGCCCATATTTAGCAGAATAATTGTGCTGTAGTTACTGATTCCTTTCATATTTTCAGGGGAATGGACACTGTAAAACTTAGTTGTTTTACAAAGGAAATAAATGAAATGCCATTCCTCATTATTGTATTTCAGTATCTTTGACTTCAGTGCATATATTTTTCTAATGCATCATTGTACAGTTTCAGTCTTCTCAGTTGGAATCTATCATTTATCTACAAATATCTGTGAAAGGCTAATTGATAAGTCCTGATAGAGATGTACAAGTGTAGTTAGTAAAGTCTTTCTATCACTTCACTGTCTCATGTGTTCAGTAGTGTCCTCAAATTGGTTCACAGTGGGAATATCAAGTTCTTTCAAAATATATGTACTAGAATGATTTGAAAAAAAAAATCTTTTTTATATCTTTTTGTGATAGGAAAACACAAGAATAAATGAGTAGCTTTATACATGATGGCCAAATTTACAGAAAGTATTGAATACTTTTGCATTGTACTCTGAAACTGAATGTCAGCCATTATGCTAACTCTCTTAGAAGACTTAGGGTTTACATTGTGGAACCTATGACTAAGTTAGTATAACTTGGGGGCACCAGCAACTTAATGAGGAGAACTTCACTTTCTGAATCTGTTTAGAAATGGTCAGTTCACAGAATAGCTTAAAATTTGATGAGTGATATTGTGTAATTTAAAGAGAAATAATGAGATACTTAGATATTTGTATGTTTTATCAGTATTTAAAAGGACACATTGTAAGGAAATTAATCTTATGTGAGGAGCTAACTTTAAATGATTTAATACCAATTTTAATGAATTTATACACATTAAAGGGACACAAAACTTCAAAATTAAAATCCCATGATGGTATGAAATTTAAGCTTAGTCTAAAAGATACTTTTTGACCCAGTAAGCACACTCGAAGCTACATTTCTTATGGAAGAAAAATAGTAATCTAGAGGCCATATGATCCTCGGGAATTTTTTAATTACTTAAGGAGGCTTTTGTCCTGCAAGGTCTGTGATAACATGTACTCTCTGGTGAGACAGCCTGTTTTCTTGTTCCTCCTCCAGAAAGAATACCTTTGTGTCTGCTAGACCCGTCCTGGTAGGGCTAACCTAGCTCATACTCTTCATTTTTCATTATATATCCTCAAGACAGAATACAGGCCTCAGCCTTTGGATGTAGTTCCCATCCCAGTTATATGACATTATCTGTTTGATATAAACAGAAATGTATGTTTTTCTGCAGGATGGACAACATATGGTGCTATCATTGTTGTGTTGTGTTACAAGATTGATGTACTTTGTACTTTTGGGGTCAATTGTTGTGGAAGAAGCATGTATTATCAGTATCCATACCCTAGCAGTTTCTGTCTCCAAAATCAAATATGTCATAAAAAGAAAATACTGATGTTTCGGGTGTCTTGCTGAAATCATGTAATTCATTTCTATGTCATGTAAACGGCGTAAGAAAAGACGAACCATTTTTCCACTTCTAAGGACTTATGAGATAATATTTTTATCTACATTTTTCCCTTGACGAATAGCAGTCACCTGGCAAGTCTCATTCTACGTATCTGAACATATTTTGATAATTTAAAGGGTGTCTAGGAGTGGAAAAAATTGGGGTGAAATTTTCGAATGTCAGTCGCTAGTTTATTTCAAGACCTCTTGATATATATATATATATATATATATATATATATATATATATATATATATATATATATATATATATATATATAAAACTTTGAGTCCCCGTGGACTCATAAGAATATCTTGATCACGCGCGAAATTTTTTTTTTTTTTTTTCTCCAAAAGAAGGAACAGAGAACGAGGCCAGGTGAGGATATTCCCTCAGAGGCCCAGTCCTCTGTTCTTAACGCTACCTTGCTAACGCGGGAAATGGCGAATTTGAAAGAAAAAAAAAAATATATATATATATATATATTATATATATTATATATATATATATATATATATATATATATATATATATATATATATATATATATATATATTGGCATATAAAAGACATAAGTATTGTCATATGAAAGCCGTATCTGCGTTGGAACGTAGTGTACCGTGAACATCTATAATAGAATATATAGTAAATAAACGATTTAAAATACAACTTTTAAATACCCATGACTGTTGCCAACACCGTATCCTTGTTTATATAAAAAGTACTTACATTTTGCTGTACGACGATTGCAAGTGAAATATGGAATTTAAGTATCAAATAAATGAACTCGATGATAATTATATTAATAAAATAATTTTGTGCTTAGGAAGGTGTTTATTCGGCAAATTAGTAGGCGTACGAAGTTGAGCTGTCCTCTTTGCGGGTTTCGGTTTCTAGTCAAGTCGATACTGTCTCGAGAATTCGTTCGTCTAAGACTCCCAGGGTAAGTCTTTGTTTTCTTCAAAGTATTCATTTTCCTCTTATCAATCCTGACATTTCTATCACTTCCCACATTTTACTTCACCGTCTTTTCTTTTGTTTTCTGACTGATTACCTCTTGAAAACTATTCATGACTTTCCACAGTGCTGAGAATCGTCTGCTTCTGATCAACTATCATAACTGCATGTCGTCTTGTAAGTTGTCCAAGCTAGTACAGTTATTTCTCCTTCAACTACAGGCTTCGCAGATGTCTGCCCACCTGTTGCCTCAGACAAACGTAAGTTTTCAAGGTTCCTCTGTCAGTATGTTCAATCCATAAGAGAACTCGCACGTTCATAGTTACGAACTTTATCGTCTCGGACCTGCTGAAAATCGTGTCTGTTGAACAAAATATTATTCAGTTCTAATGATTTTCTTGGTATTAAATTTCTTACATCGTCAATTCACATATTTTTGGAAACTTTTAAGTGTTACTGGCCAGATCGAGGATGATCACTATATGGAGACGGTACACCTAAAAACTGTAATCTAATTTTCTTCGTGTTTTTGGACCCATATGGAAGAATACATTCTCAGTTTGGAGAACGATCAGCAGGTTCAGTATCCTTTCAAAGGAAACAATTACACAAAACTTTTCGTTTGTTGTCCAACTTGAATAAACCTTTTATGATGGTAAAGGCTTCCAAATATTTCTTTTGGTATAACTTGGCCATCGAGATTTACGAGACAGACGCCAACATATTGTCAGAAACCGAACAATTAAGCTGAAAAAATTATATAGTTGTTCCTGAGGTTCTTTAAGAAGTGATGTTACTACATACAGACTGTCTTACGTAGCGACGTACTGTAATGATGACTTCCCTCAGTCGTCAGAGCAAATATTGACCTAGAAATCAGATGACCTTCCATTCTGGAAAAATTCCATGTGAGTTTCTACAGAAATATGATAATGTATTGAACATGGAGGTCGCGGTGGCAATGTAAACATTTTTAAATGCCAATGTCAGCTGATGATCAAGCAGGGCTGTGAACATTATTATTTTCAGTTTCTTACTTTTTTAAGCTTTATTACTATTATTGGTATCGGAATCAGTTATTCTACACACTCAGATGGTATAGAAAGTGAAAAGAAAGATAAATTTGTGTCAAATTCTTGCGAGGAGGTTAATTTACCGGGAGTGGTAATATCACCGTTTGTTTACATTGTGAGGTTCGCCATGTCTTCCTTAGAGAAAATCCCAATGACTGTTGAACAGCGGAAAACACTTGTTGCTCTCATATCTCAGGAGCAGGAGAGCATCCAAGACAAGACCCACGACGTAAAGAAAATAATAAGGAAGCAAGAAGCTTGGGAGGAGCTGACAGCTAGGTTTAACGCCATTTATCCGATGGAAGTTCGCTCAACCTCCCAGCTGAAGCGAGCCTGGGAGTATATTAAGAAAAGGCAAGATTTAACGGCTTGAGTTCATTGTCAACATTTAACTCGGGTTACAAGTAACGCGAATGATTTTGTAAATTCTTCTCCTGATATACACCAGCGACAGTGAATGCCTCAAGTTCCCGTACACGATATTGCATCGTCTGCACCAGATCACAGTATCTGAATTAACAGTAAATCAAAACCACATCTGTGATGCACATAACACAAGAGTATGTGGCAACGCAACTGTCATTAAGTTTTGTTACATGATGCAGTACAAGCTTTCCAGCTGGGGTATAGTATGGTAAAGGATAAAGTTCGAGTTGAGGGGTATCGTAAGCCACAAAAATAACGACTGGTTTTGGAACAAACTTTGCCATTGAACTCTTTTTATTTTGATTAGAAGTGATTTAGGCTTGGAGGACATAATTTAGATCATTTTTATCTTATCCATGATAAATTATGTAGATTAGGATTTTTATTAGGTTTGACATGCTATGGATAACAAAATTCTCTTGTAGAATTGGTCATGGGTAATGAAAATTAATTAAATATGCATGTATGTTGTGTATGTATGTACATGATTAAATGAGGAAAGCCTTGAATTTGAGGGAAATTGTGGTTCTGTAATATAAAACAGAGTAAAACATATGGAAAAATTAAAAGAGAGCCTCTGAAAATCTCCTCCAGCTTTCCCTAGGGGACAAGATTTGCTTTAATATTTATTGCTGTAGTAGACATGTGTCAGTGTTATTGTCACTTGCATTCGCCACATTGTGAAATATGTCGAAAAATTTGTGTTGAAAAGAATGTTTTGAAGCACTGTAATCTGAAAATACATAAAATGATTATTGACTTATATGAAGTCTTTGCACAAAAATAGATTAAAAAAAAGTATTTTCCTTAACTTTCAGATGAGAACAGAAAAGTCTACCAGTGAATGCACAGTTGATCATAAACAGCTGCAGCAAGTGGACAAATGTGGAAGACTATAACAATAACATATTCTGAAATACCTATGAAATTAAGGATAATGTCAGTCCTTACTGGAGGTTTGGTGAGGTTTACATTAGGTTCTGTTGCTTTTTATACATATTTTTCCATGTTTTACTGTATTTAGCCCAGCATATTATCATTGTCACCCAGCCTGCTTTCAAAGTAACTCTAGTTATTGGCTGAGTGTGTACAATTATTCATCTCATTTCAAAGTTAACTCCGCAGGAATAGTGTCAGTAGTGTTCTGCTGACTGTAAGAGATCTTTTCATAAAAGTTATGTCAATATTTGTTAGTTCGTCTTGCCTTATCTGTAAACTCAGCATTCATTGAGGTAGGCAAGGCCAGGTTAATGGGATTTTCTTTAATGTAATTCCAATATCTTTCAAATCATATGAAAAACCTTTTTGATCAAATCTTAAAACCCCTGAAGTTTTAAGGTAAGGAAAGGGAATCAGCCACATGAGTTTTAAGGTTAAAGATTTCCAGATGACCTATTCAGTGCTTATATTATCATAACTAAAATCAGTTTTCCATACTTATTCTGGACTTCATGGACTCTTTTTTTCTAGGGTGAAGCGTGAGCACAGTGCATATGTGAAGAAGTGGTCTACTGCATGTGATGGACCTCCACCTACTCCACCTATGTATGATGAATTAATAAATGCAGCAGCTAACATAATGAGGAAAGATCTGGAATATGCCGAATATCAGTACAATAACTTCCCTGCTCAGCCACCTCATCCACATAAAGACATTGATACACCCATGATAGTGCACAACTCGGATGCAGGTATTTCACAGACAGAAATTTGTGTGGATTTTTGTTGTTTTTGTCTGTGTGTGTGCGTGTGTGTGTGTGTGAATTCCTTTCAGTTTGTGAGTACCAAAGATAACATTTTACCTTGAAGTAGTATTAGCTGGTAATGTTCTTCACATATCTTGTAAGTCTCACAATACTGTTCATAATGGCTATGCATTTTGCATATTTGTGAATCATGACTTCCTGTCGGACCATTTTGAATGATTTACCTGATCTTTTAGAGGATTGTATGCTTATTCCTTGTAGGTAGGTTTTCCATTTGGCAGGACTGTGAAGTTCCCCATCTTTTCTCTGGGCTTTCATATTCATTTGTTTGTTAGTTTTTTAGTATATTCCAAGGGTTTCTTGCAGATTTCATTACTCATTTTCTTCCATTTTGTAAAGTTTATTTTGTGCATATTTTCTTTTATTCCTCCAGTCTGTTGCCTTTTTTAGATTATCATATGTTTTTACTTCTTTCTAGAATATATAGTTCAAATCTTTTCAGTGTTCATAAAAGTTCATATGTTCTATTCCCTGTATTTTGCTTGTGAATTGTTTTTGAATCTTTTCCATTTTATTGATTTCAGCTTCAGTTGTTGATAACCATATGACTGTTAGAGTTGCTTCTTAGATTCAAGGAATCCCTGCTTAGCATCAGAGTTATGTTCTTGGAGAACCTTTTGCAATGGGGAATGCTTTTAGATGAACAAGTGAAACCCAATATATAAGGGGGTTATGTTACTGAAAACTTCGTTTCCATATCAGTCTCTTTTTTTTTTTTTTTTTTTAAACTATTCGCCATTTCCCGCATTAGCGAGGTAGCGTTAAGAACAGATGACTGGGCCTTTGAGGGACTACCCTCACCTGGCCCAATCCTCTTTTCCTTCTTTTGGAAAATTAAAAAAAAAAAAAAAAAAAAAAAAAACGAGAGGGGAGGATTTCCAGCCCCCTGCTCCCTCCCCTTTTAGTCGCCTTCTACGACACGCAGGGAATACGTGGGAAGTATTCTTGCTCCCCTATCCCCAGGGATAGGGGAGCATAAGTGTATAATATACTGGCAACACTATAGCCTGAGAATATTATACAACACACTCTAATCTTTTGATTTAGTTGCTACATTATTTAATGAAAACTTACCAGAATGTATGATGATAAGGGCTTGAGATGTTATAGGAGTGGAATGGGGTGGATTGAAGATAACTAAGAGGGAAAACACAACACAACTTACTTAAAACCTTAAATAACTCCCCTGCAACAGGCTCTGACAACATGTCAGAATACCACATAAAGCATTTTGGCCCATCAGCAACCCAAGCACTTACAGACATGTTCAGTCACTCTTGGTTACACTGCGAAATTCCCAACATCTGGAAACCTGCCAACATAGAACCCATTCTGAAACCCTTCTGTCACTATATGATTTTATCATTAGTACCCATACTCTTCAAAAACTGACCTACAACACAATCAGTCAGAATATCTCTCTCACTTATACAATACAAAACAGCCTGAATTCCATACACTCCATTACCATACTGAATACAAACCTCACACAACATATGGAAGGTATCTTCAGCCAGTTGCAACCACCCTATGGCACAATACTATTGGCAATAAAAAACAACAAAGCATTCACTCTCACAAAACGACAAAAAGGTTGGCCAACTTCATATTTAGACTAATCCATTTAGAATTCCCATTCAAAATGCTCAAGCTCTAGATTGGGGTTTTGCAGGAAGCAGATATTTTTCCTCCCTCTTGTTTCTTTCTACATGACCTCACATATATAGACAACCTCACAATTATATCTTTACACCCAGACCCTATGTAAGCAACACCATACACCACCTTTCTCACTCTGTGACCATCCATCATCTGTCATCTGTAAGCCACAGGTTTCCATGCTCTAAGTTAAGTTTCTGTTGACTGATTGCTTTGAAATTTTAGGACAGGGATACTATTATCTCCCTGTGGCTGTGTCATGCTGCTGTAGCCAAATGTCTTTGTCTTATTTGATTTATGGCCTGACCTCAGTGAGGACTTCTGCCTACAACCAAAGCCTTTGACATAAGGAAAATCTCAGTATTAGCATTTCAAAAAATCTTTTTTGTTCACATCATCATCCACAGCCATTCCATTGCATGGTATTCTTCTCACCAGGAATAGTTGTTTTAATTCATATAATGTGCTTACCAAACAGCAGAATTCACTTTCTTTTTTGGCACCAGGATTAAACCTAGGTTGTATAGGTTGTGAATTTTGGCAGTAATTTATTTACCAGTATTTCATTTAAGGTCAGTAGATTTTCATATTTTGTTTTTTACTGCACTCTTGCCATTTTCCTACAAGTTTTATATTTAGTGTCTAACAGTAGTGCTTCACTCCAAAAATTATGCAAAATTGTTTATTCATCATATTATTAATGCAGTTGTTTTCTATTTGAAAGAAATCATACTTAAAACTTGTACAGAATAACATCTTGAATCAGTGAAACAACCCTGATCAATAAGTGGAATTTTGTAAGGAGGCATTTATGTGCCTTTTTCATAAACTTTATATTTTTTCAGTTTGGGTTGATGAATCTTCAAACTCATCTGCATGTTCATTCAAGGCTGTGCCGCCTCCCTGCAGCATCTTCTCCTATTCCCTCTGCTTATATGGTTGCAGAAGAAGCTGCCATTCCAGAGATTGTAATGCAGGAAAGTTCTTGTAGTTTACCAGCAAGTGGTGTGAAGAGAAAAATGACAGAAGTAATCAAAGATGAAACACCTACTTCAGAAACTGATGTACAGGAGGGTCCTTGTCAAGCATCAGGAAGGAATGCTAAGAGGAATATGAATGATGCAATATGTGATGACACAGACATTCCAGAAATTGAAGCACAGGAAGCTTCTTGTACAGTGCCAGTAAGTGGCACAAAGAAAAAAATGACAGAGGCAAGGGAAAAATTTTACAAAAGAATACAGGAGAGGCAAGAGAGAGAACACGAGGAAAATATGTGTTATATTAGAGAAAAACGCGAAGCATTAAAAGAGAGACGTGAGGCATTAAGAGAAGAGAGAGAAGCATTAAGAGAGAAACGAGAAGCAGTCCAGGAATGGTCTGCTTTAGTTCAAGAAATAAAAGAAACTGTGCAAAAAGTGTCTGCTGCAGCTGAAGCAACCGAACAGGCAATGCACAAAGTGTCTGCTGCTGCTGAAGTAAAGCAGTGGGCAATGCACAAAGTATCTTCTGCAGCTGAATTAACTGAACGGGCAATGCATAGATTGTCTGAAACAAGTGATACTGCATCAAAAGCATTTAATGCATTACATTCAATATCATCTAAAACATTTGAAAAGTGATTTTTAGTGTTGTTGAAATGCCTTTTGTAAATTATTATTGTTGCAATATTTTGAAGAATTTTATATTTCTTACATATATAATTCACATATTTATTTCTGTGAATTTGAAACTAAAAGTTTTTCTTTTAGTTTATTGAATTCCAGATCTTTTGTTGTATCACATAAATTTATTTATTCAGTTAAAGTATGGTATATATGAAGTGCATTTGGAGAAACCTGACCACTCACTGTTTTTAACCTTCAAACAAACAATCAATCAATCTGTGATTTTTCTTCAGTTAAAAGATTAATTTAATGATATCTTTTATATTTAGATCTGTGTATTTATTGAACATAAATGTTGATTTTTATATTGTTATATAATTTCTCATTTTGACAGTATGTCACATTACACACAAGGTGATTTGTGTAATATCTTCATTACACACAAGGTGATTTGTGTAATATCTTCCTTCACATTCAGGTTAGTGCGTATGGTGGTACATTTACCTGCTGTCTTCTTTCACTTTCCAATGTATTTGTAATCAGTGTCCCTCCTGCTACCTTATTTTTGGCTTTAGACTATTTTTTGCAAGTGAACATACTTGAATTATGTTCTTATTCAATAACAATGACCCTCATATCTTATCAATAAGACTACATGTTTTTTCGAAGCCACAGGCCTTTTTCAAATGATCCACTCTCACAAAAACATGTGCTTTTGCCCACATGAATTGTTAAGAATCAACATGAAGGATTGTTGTTAAGATTAATATCTGATTCTTTTTAGTGTTTTTCTCAAAGCAAAATGATTGTTCCCTCATTTTATGAAGTAATCCCTGGTTGTGGTGTGTTTACATCAAGATTGTGTGATTTCATTGTGGTTATTTAATCTAAGGATGGTGATGTTGGATGTATATGCAAAGGTCTTGGAGAGCGGGGCAAGTCTGTGGTATGCTAAGAATTGGGAGCATAGGAGATGACAATGCTTTCATGAAAAACACTTAAGAGAAATTCTGGAAGCTAGTGACAAAGTCTGTGAGTTTGTATGAAAGGAAAAGTAGAGGGTAAATGTAAACAAAAGTAAGGTAATGAAATGAGGAAGTCGGGGGATGAGAAGATAAAGTATATAAAAAACCCACTAACATTAACATCTGACAAGTTAGTAGAAGTTGGCATATTGCACCACACGAACCCTTCTGTGATTGTACTGCCTGTAAATGAAGGTTAGGATGAGCTGAGCATCATAAATATTATCTCTAGTTCTAAATTAGTAGAGACATTGTGTGAAGCAGGGAGAAATGGCAGACAGAAGAACATTGAGCATGCACTGTGGATGCATAGGAAAATTACTCATGTGAAGTGAGAACCAGTCAGCGGCATAGATGGACCCACTACTTCAGCTTGGCCAATCATGATGCATGAAGGATTACCAACAATGTCCACCACCTGTACTGTCACATCACACCACTACACCCTTCTAGGTATGTAGTTGTTGGAGTTCACTTAAGAGTTTCCTTTGCTTCTAAGGTTTAGTACTGGTTTTTGAGAGTTAAGGTTGTATACTAATATGAAAAAAAAAAATTAGATTTGGGTCTGATTGATACTTGAATAAGAAATATTCTCAGGCCAAATATTTACATAGGAATGATGCTGAAATTTAACCAGTATTTATATAAATGTTGAGGATCCTTCTACTGGTCCTGCAATTTTCATAAGATCATAAAACTGCTTAGTTTTCTTTATGATAAGTGGTCTTATTGTTGTTTGAAGCTCCTAAGAATAATGGTAATTTGGGGAGCTTGGACTTTCTCATATTCTTTATTTCACAAGACATTTGTTCAGATTGTGTTTCTTAAAAGACTTCAGGATCTGTTACTTTTGTGTCTTTATGTCAAAGCCTGTGGTCCCAATGCCATACTCACAAACAAGCTTACTTGCCATATCACCACCGTTGCAGTAACATAAAATCTCTTCTTTCTTATTTCCCAAAGTTTCACTTTCAGATTAAAGGATGGTGTAGAGAACACCAAATCAAATGATCACTTCTGGGATACAACTGCAAACTCCGTGTATTGCATGAACACATACACTTTTCAAATATTTATTGCTGCCTGAGGGAAAGTAAAGAAGCTGTGTTTAATTTTTTTTTTTTTATTTCATAATTGCCCCAGAACCCCATTCATGAAAGAGTTATGGTGTTCTTCCATGACCCTTTTTCTAGGAGTTCCAAGGCTGTGCCACTTCCAGTAGTAGGGATGATGGATTCCTTTGGATTGAGAAGCTCTTCAAGAAAACTGTACTCTCTTGCATTAACAATGATACAGCTTTGCTAAAGGTGACTTCTCACTCATACCACAGGCAGGTGGAGTCTGGTAACAAGATGGTAGATGAATGGTTCGGTGCTTTGCATGGAAAGCAGCCAATTGCAGAACTACAGAGCATCATGTTCAAATAACTTCATTTTTTTTGTAAGTTTTTAATCTGCTTTTCACAGTAAAGAGATTTAATTTAGACTTGCTGGAATTTGCATCATGATATATGTGTTGGTGATGTGAAAGAAGGGAATGAAATTCTTAGAGTTTTAGGAAGTGAGAGTTTCAAAGACTTTGGAAATAGCAAAAGTGAGAGTAATAAGTAGATAGTTAGAAGGGTTTGAATGATCTTCCTTAGGGATGAGATACACCAAGGTAAGCATTCAAAAGTTTGTTTAACATAATTTGTTGAGAAGGATTGGAACTAGTTCATAGATGCACTTCCTAAGGACACAGGAGTAATGCTAATCTGACCATATGCCTTACCCACTTGTAGCTGAGAGAGTAATCAGGAGACCTTTAGCAAGGAAAATATATAGGGCATAGACTTGCAAGGGTCTAGATATGGAATCATTCAAAGTGGAGGACAGTAAGGTGCTCCAAAGAGTAGCTATATCAGTTGTAGAGTCACTTGTAGATTGATCAGGTGGAAAAAAGTGAAGGAAATACTGAACTACAAAATTTATCAAGTGATTTTGTTTAAGGACCAGAGAGGTTTTTCAGTTGAAGTTAACTTAGCCTCCTTTCTTTTCATGAAGGTATGCATGACTATGAGGTAGAGCTTTGCAATGACTGAAAGAAGAAATGAAGAGAGAATGAGATTTATGAGAAAGGAACAGTTTCATGGCATAACATGCTCTGTATACAAGGGAGGCACATAATGACAGCGATAAGGAGAGACTCTTTTGCCTTGACCACCCTCTTGATGGAAGTTCCTGGAGGAATGCTTATCAGATGTATAGAATATGCTCTGTCTCTAATGTGATGGACTTTAGAGCAAGAGCTATCAAACCATAACTGGGGGGGTCAAGAATTAGCATAAGGGTCACAAGCAGTCTTGTCTTCAATATGTGAAAGAAACTAATCATACTTTGGAGACATACACTCATAACGTAACTGTGAAAAATGAAGATTGAGATTCAAAGATAAAGCCACAGCCAGTATTTTTTGTGCAGATAATTAATAATATTAGTCTCTTGTTTAGTTTTATCCTTGTGAAATGTTCATCCTGCAGCACTATTCAGTTGTACAAATAAAAACGCTACATTCAGATGGGAACAAGACTGTTTATGACAATGACTTATGAGGATGAGAGGGGTCATGGCTGGTGGGTGATTGCTTTGGTGGCAACTTTAAAATGTATAAGGTGAATTTTTACTAGGCAAGATATTTCCATAATTGCATAGAAAATCAGATTCAGGCTCTATTGCTAACTTGGTTGCTGGCCATGGCACAGATATGTGGGACCACTAAACATTTGTGAGGTAATCGTACATTTCAAGGATGTTGTACTTCAGCTTCCCTGATACTTCCGTGCATGTGAAAATGTGTTGTTATTCATTCCCTACAAACAGCTGATGTGCAGACAGTGGATAAGTGCCTACATATGTTTAAAATGTTCATAACTGGCAATGATTTGAACTACTGCTAATAAAGCATACTAATCTTAAATCTGTTTGCTGAAAGCAATAGTTCAGACTATATTCAGTACTTTTTAAATAAACATGAAATAAATCTGACTGCACAGACTATATTCAGTACTTTTTAAGTAAACATGAAATAAATCTGACTGCACATCAATACTGAAGCTTAATTTCTGTCAACATCATCGTTATTTTTCCAAACTATTGTCAGTATACAATTCTAATCTCCTATAATGCCTCCATATGAAATTAATACATTTCAGGCTCATATTAATTCTAACCATTGGTATCAGTTGAAACTCTCAAGTTACTTTTAACTTTATCCAACTGGCCATACTTTACTGAGGCTTCACTGGTGAAGTATTCATGTATCGTTTGAATTCACTTTTTCACATTATCCAACTGGTCATACCTTACTAAGGCTTCACTGATGAAGTATTCATATATCATTTTACTTCATCATTTCACTTAATCCAACTCGCCATACTTTACCAAGGCTTCACTGGTGAAGGATTCATGTGTCGTTTTTCATTGTTTCACTTTATCCAAATGCCCATGCACTATGATATCCATTTTTGCTTATTTGAAATAACTATTGTCATCCCTTTTGCACGAATCATCTTTGAAATTTTATATAGCCTTTCTTGGCACAGTCTTGTAAAATTTATGGGTATTCCAGTCTAGACTGTTTTCATTTACGTACGGGTTGAGTATCCCTCATCTGGAATCCAAAACAATCCAAAATCCAAAAGTTTTTGAGCAGAGACATGATGTTACAAGTGGAAAGTTCCACACTACAGCATCATACGTGGAAACTGAAAACCTGTTATTATTGTTTAACAGCTGACACAGGTATACAACTGATGCTACTATGCTGCTTAGTTACCTTAAACACATTATTTTTTAATTTTATTAATGGTGTTTTATATATTTTTACTGTAAAGTACTTATGTGCGTATTTGTAAGGAAATCATTGCTTATCAGTAGCATACAAGTTCAGAGTCAGGATTGAAGATAATGCCAAACAGCCACGGATTGTCCACATGGGCAGATGAGGTTGTGACACTTTAGCTTTCTTATGGTTGTGTTACACAAACTTTTTCATGTGCAAAATTATTGAAAATATTGTATAAGTTACCTTCAGGCTATGTGTATAAGGTGTATGAGAAACATAAATGGACTTTGTCTTTAGACTTGGGTTCCATCCCCAGGGTATCTCATTATGTATATGCAAATATTCCAAAATTGGAAAAATCCAAAATCCTAAATACTTTTGGTCCCAGGCATTTCAGATAAGGGATACTCAACCTGTATTACCATTACAAAGGCAATGCAAGCAGGTCCTTGCTTCTTGGGAATCTTTAGCCAAATCCTTTCAGTAATGATTCCAGTTTTTCCATGCCAGTTGCATTACCATACATTAATTTGGTTTTATCACCTCTGGATCCATATATAATCAATACATCTTTTTTGTTATTACTCCTGAGAACATCAGCTCTTTCCTACTAAATAATTCAGGTCTCCCAGCATTCACTCCACAGTTCCACTAAGTGTGCTGTCTGTTTCATATTTCATAAATTATCAGTCTACAGGAAAGTCAGTAAAAAAAAAAAAAACTCTTTCCTCTAAAACACAGCTCCATACCCTTCATTGGTTATTGATAATTTCTCTCCTGCACCACCAGAAAGTAATTCTTTCATTTTTTAAGGCTATGGGTATTTATTAAAATTCACAGATATTTCAACAATATGTACCATAGCTGTATGATTACATATTTTCTTTCATTGTACTTAATTGCCGTCTCCCACGTTAGCAGGGTAGCGCTAAGAAACAGATGAAAGAATGGCCCAACCCACCCGTACATACATACCTATACATTCCAACATATTCATGTTCCCATCACAACCCTGCCACGCATGAAATAGCATCCCCCCTGTGAGGTAGCGCTAGGAAAAGACAAAAAAGGCTACATTCGTTCACACTCAGTTTGTAGCCATCATGTGTAATGCACCGAAACCACAGCTCCCTTTCCACATCCAGGCCCTACAAAACTTGCCATGGTTTACCCCAGACGCTTCACATGCCCTGGTTTAATCCATTGACCTCACTATACCACATCATTCTAATTCACTCTATTCCTTGCACACCTTTCACCCTCCTGTATGTTCAGGCCCTGATCGCTCAAAATCTTTTTCAATTCATCCTTCCACCTCCAATTTGGTCTCCTGCTTCTCCTTGTTTCCTCCACCTCTGACACATATATCCTCTTTGCCAATCTTTCCTCGCTCATTCTTTCTATGTGACCAAACCATTTCAATATACACTCTATTACCACACATCTCTCTTACTCTTTCATTACTTACTCGATCAAACCACCTCACACCACATATTTGCCTCAGCTGTTTCATTTCCAACATATCCATCCTCCTCTGCACAACCCTATACATAGCCTATGCCTTACAACCATATAACATTGTTGGAACCACTATTCCTTCAAACTTATGTTCTCTCCTTCCATCCTTCCACATTCTTCAACGCTTCCAGAACCTTCACTCCCTTCCCCACTCTGTGACTCATTTCCATTTCCATGGTTCCATCTGCAGCTAAATCCACTCCCAGATATCTAAAATACTTCAGTTCCTCCAGTTTTTCTCTATTCAAACTTACCTCCTAAGTAACTTGTCTCTCAACCCTGCTGAACCTAATAACCTTACTCTTATTCATATTTAGTCTCAGCTTTCTTCTTTCACACACTTTACCAATCTCAGTCACCAACTGTCCCTGGGGGTGGCGGAGAAAGAATTCTTCCCATGTATTCCCTGCGTGTTGTAGAAGATAACTAAAGGGGGCAGGAGGGAGAGGGAGGCTAGAAACCCTCCCCTCCTTGTATTTACTTTCTAAAAGGGGAAACAGAAGAAGATTACATGTATTTACAGTTTAAAATCTTTAGTAACTATCTTCCTCGTGAGGTTTTCCAGTTTTTAAATGTTAACTGTATGTAATATGTGGAAATATACTCTTAAGTAAAACTTTATTGTACTTAGCCAAACTTCTTCCTTGTCTCCACTTCTAACAAGTGTAATGCAGACTAAGGAAGACTTTAGCAATTACAAAGAAGAGTGAGTACTGGTGTTACAGGACATCACTGTAAGGTCAGATCAAGGACAAAAATAACAATGGAAAACATGGAGCACTATCACATTAAATTTATACTTAGAAACCTGTGTGCCATTTTGGTGGAAATCTTAAATGCATGGGCATCCAGATATGGTTTTAATGTGGATGTTTGAACTCAAGATCATCTACCTGAATTAATGACAATCTAAGTTACTTTAAAAATGTACTGCATTGTCTTTAGGAAAAAAAATATATCTTTAATGATGTGAAAAATAGGGACGCCTTGTCTAATTTTTTTAGTGATGGATAACACAAAGTGGCACCAAATCTAGACATGAAAGAAAATCCCTCAATGTCCTCAACAAATAATTCATCTAATTTTTCCACTTTAAACTATTCCGTAACTGCCTGGCCTTCCACCCACACAAAGTAATTCACTCAGGGTGAACACTATGAATTGTGGGGCAGCAAAAGTCATACTAGTAGTAAATCCTAATTCTGGCCAAGACTTTTTTTTACAGTACTGATGTCAATTTGAGAACTGCATCATAAATGATTTCCAAATATTTTGGTTCACAAAGACAGTGATCAGCTCCCTTGATGTACACGATGGTCACATCTGTTGTTTCAAGTCCAGCAAGCAGTTTAAGAGAGGTCTCACAGGGACTGTATCTATCCTGCAATTAATAAAAATGTCAATACTTCACATTGGAGTTAATCACAAACTTATTTTATATCTTACATCAAGGATTTAACCAAATTTTTACTAAGGATATGTACATGTCTGTGTATGTGTGTATATACGTATGTATATGTATGTATAAATGCGTGTATGGGCCTTTATGTGAATATGAGTGGATGGGCCATTCTTCGTCTGTTTCCTGGCACTTTATCGCTGAGCGGGAGACAGTGATCAAGTATAATAAAATAAATGAATAATGTATATATTTTATTTTTTATCATTTTACTTGTTCATCATTTCCCATGTCAGCATGGTAGTGCCAGGAATTAGAAGAATGACCCATCCACTCACATACACATAAAGGCTCATACACGCACTTATACATACATATACATATGTATATACACACATACACAGACATGTATGCACATGCACATATTCATGCTTGCCTTCATCCATTCCTTGCGCCACCCCGCCCCACAGTTTCCAGCCCCAGGAAACAGATGAGGAAAGACCCATCCACTCATATAGACATATATAATGGCTGTGGCACTTCAAGATTAATAGGCCAGAGTAACATGGGGAATAAATGTTTGTGATGAACTTTATTGGAATGGTTCTGATTGTTTAAATGCTCATATATTTTTCCTAAATATTTCATGAGCTGCTGACAGTCAGGCTGTGGAAGGCAACTTTTGCAAAGTGGTCAAGACTAAAAGGGTCAAAGACAACATTCATATTATAGTTAAAATCATAAATCATACGAGAGAATGAATAAACTTACCTTTGTGCCATGAATGATGCGAACGGGACAGGAAACAGGAAATCTTCCTGGTTCTAAGGACAATTCATATGGAATCATCTCCTGAAAAACAGCTAGAGACACAGGAAAGGGACCACGTTTTGCATCCTGGTATTCATAACTTTCACCTTTTTCTAACTTCTCTAATAATGAGGTTGTGGCATGCTTTCTTATCATTTGTGTGTACCGATCTGCGAAGTTGATGGATGGAGCAATAAGGAGAAGACCACTGAATTTTGCAGGATGTTTTTTGGCAAGAATCAAAGTAATCTGAAAAAAATTGATACTGTAGTAAAAAAATTTAGTAATTTCAAAGTGCATAACAAGCAGATCAATACCTTAATCATCCTGGTATGAATAACACTAACAATGCAGTAGCTTGAAAATTTTCATTCTTAATGTAATAAATTTAAAAAGAAGCATGGTTTTAGGAAAAATAAGCTACTCATTGACAAAGAGCAAAAGGTGACCACAAAATTGCTCCAGGCCAGTCTCACACTACTTGCCTCAGAGTTAAATTTTGGTTTACATACCCTATTTCCCTTCCTTGATCCTGCTAATTATTTACTATACTTTTATTTGCTTTGTCGCTATCTCCCGTGTTAGTGAGGTAGTGCGAGGAAACAGACGAAAGAATGGCCCAACCCACCCACATACACATGTATATACAAACACATCCACACCTGCAAATATACATACCTATAAGTCTCAATGTATGCATATATATACACACAGACACATACATATTTACACATGTACATATTTCATACTGTCTGCCTTTATTCATTCCCATCGCCACCACGCCACACATGGAATAACAACCCCCTCCCCCCTCATGTGCGCAAGGTAGCGCTAGGAAAAAACAACAAAGGCCACATTCGTTCACACTCAGTCTCTAGCTGTCATGTAATAATGCACCGAAACCACAGTTCCCTTTCCACATCCAGGCCCCACAGAACTTTCTATGGTTTACCCCAGACGCTTCACATGCCCTGGTTCAATCCAATGACAGCACGTCGACCCTGGTATACCACATCGTTCCAATTCACTCTATTCCTTGCACGCCTTTCACCCTCCTGCATGTTCAGGCCCCGATCACTCAAAATCTTTTTCACACCATCTTTCCACCTCCAATTTGGTCTCCCACTTCTCCTTGTTCCCTCCACTTCTGACACATATATCCTCTTTGTCACTCTTTCCTCACTCATTCTCTCCATGAGACCAAAACCATTTCAAAACACCCTCTTCTGCTCTCTCAACTACACTCTATCTATTACCACACATCTCTCTTACCCTATTATTACTCACTCGATCAAACCACCTCACACCACATATTGTCCTTAAACATCTCATTTCCAGCACATCCACCCTCCTCCGCACAACTCTATCTATAGCCCACACCTCGCAACCATATAACATTGTTGGAACCACTAGTCCTTCAAACTTACCCATTTTTGCTCTCCGAGATAATGTTCTCGACCTCCACACATTCTTCAACGCTCCCAGAACTTTCGTCCCCTCCCCCACCCTATGATTCACTTCCGCTTACATGGTTCCATCTGCTGCCATATCCACTCCCAGATATCTAAAACACTTCACCTCCTCCAGTTTTTCTCCATTCAAACTCATCTCCCAATTGACTTGTCCCTAATCCCTACTGTACCTAATAACCTTGCTCTTATTCACATTTACTCTCAGCTGTCTTCTTTCACACACTTTACCAAACTCAGTCAATAGCTTCTGCAGTTTCTCACATGAATCAGTCACCAGTGCTGTATCATCAACGAACAACAACTGACTCACTTACCAACAGACTGCATGCTTGCCCCTCTTTCCAAAACTCTAGCATTCACCTCCCTAACAACCCCATCCATAAATAAATTAAACAACCATGGAGACATCACACACCCCTGCTGCAAACCAGCATTCACTGAGAACCAATCACTTTCCTCTCTTCCTACACGTACACATGCCTTACATTCTCGATAAAAACTTTTTACTGCTTATAACAACTTGCCTCCCACACCATATATTCTTAATACCTTCCACAGAGCATCTCTATCACCTCTATCATATGCCTTCTCCAGATCCATTAATGCTACATACAAATCCATTTGCTTTTCTAAGTATTTCTCACATACATTCTTCAAAGCAAACACCTGATCCACACATCCTCTACTACTACTGAAACCACACTGCTCTTCCCCAATCTGATGCTCTGTACATGCCTTCAACCTCTCAATCAATACCCTCCCATATAATTTCCCCAGGAATACTCAACAAACTTATACCTCTGTATACAGCCACCCTCTTTTTTAATAAATTCCACTGCAATACCATCCAAACCCGCTGCCTTGCCAGCTTTCATTTTTCGCAAAGCTTTTAGTACCTCTTCTCTGTTTACCACGCATTCCTCACGTGTTGGAGAAGGCGACTAAAGGGGACGGAAGCAGGGGGGCTGGAAACCCTCCCCTCCTTGTATTTTAATTTTCTAAAAGGGGAAACAGAAGAAGGAGTCACACGGGGAGTGCTTATCCTCGTCGATGGCTCCAATTGGGGTGTCTAAATGTGTGTGGATGTAACCAAGATGAGAAAAACGGAGAGATAGGAAGTATGTTTGAGGAAAGGAACCTGGATGTTTTGGCTCTGAGTGAAATGAAACTCAAAGGTAAAGGGGAAGAGTGGTTTAGGACTGTCTTGGGAGTAAAGTCAGGGGTTAGTGAGAGGACAAGAGCAAGGGAAGGAGTAGCACTACTCATGAGATGGGAGTGGTGGGAGTATGTGATAGAGTGTAAGAAAGTAAACTCCAGATTGATATGGGTAAAACTGAAAGTAGATGCAGAGAGATGGGTGATTATTGGTGCATATGCACCTGGGCATGAGAAGAAAGATCAGGAGAGGCAGGTGTTTTGGGAGTAGCTGAGTGAGTGTGTTAGTAGTTTTGATGCACGAGACCAGGTTATAGTGATGAGTGATTTGAATGCAAAGGTGAGTAATGTGGCAGTTGAGGGAATAATTGGTGTACATGGGGTGTTCAGTTTTGTAAATGGAAATGGTGA
This sequence comes from Panulirus ornatus, assembly GCF_036320965.1. NCBI lineage: Eukaryota > Metazoa > Arthropoda > Malacostraca > Decapoda > Palinuridae > Panulirus > Panulirus ornatus. The sequence continues at coordinate 7,424,872 of NC_092247.1, read as the reverse complement.
AGAGCTTGTAGATTTATGTGCTGAAAAAGGACTGGTGATTGGGAATACCTGGTTTAAAAAGAGAGATATACATAAGTAAATGTATGTAAGTAGGAGAGATGGCCAGAGAGCATTCTTTTCTGAAAACCTCTACATATCTTCACCTTCGCCTCCACAAGATAATAATCAGACATCCCTCCAGTTGCCCCTCTCAGCACATTAACATCCAAAAGTCTCTCTTTCACGCACCAATTAAAACATAATCCAATAATGCTCTCTGGCCATCTCTCCTACTCATGTACATATACTTATGTATGTCTCTCTTTTTAAACCAGGTATTCCCAATCACCAGTCCTTTTTCAGCTCACAAATTTACAAGCTCTTCACCATTTCCATTTACAACACTGAACACCCCATGTACACCAATTATACCCTCAACTGCCACATTACTCACCTTTGCATTCAAATCACCCATCATTATAAACTGGTCTGAAGCATCAAAGCTGCTAACACACTCACTCAACTGCTCTCAAAACACTTGCCTCTCATGATCTTTCTTCTCATGACCAGGTGCATGGTGCTACTCCTTTTGCTCTTGTTCCTCACCAACCATTAACTTTACTCCCAAGGCATTCCCAAACTACTCTTCCCCTTTACCCTTGAGCTTTGTTTCACTCAGTAACTTGAATAACTTAAGTTGAATAAATACATAGATGTCCTACTTCTAAGTATGTCTTTATGTGGTAACCATCTGACAAAGTCAGGTGATATCCTTATACTGTAAATGAAATGATGACTGTCATCTGCTGTAATGTTCCATCAGCTTTACTTAATAACTAGGGATAAACCCCAAATACTAAATCTATTGTTGATGCTTGCAATTATACCTAAATGTTTATACAGACATTACATGAAACAATCTTGTACTTACCCATGCTCCCATTGAGGAAGCAATCACCAGCTGAGGACCTTCTGTAAGTTTAAACAAAATTTCCTCTGCGTCTTGCAACCAGTGGTAGAACCGAGCATCTTCCAATTTGACAGGACCTTCCGATTCACCAAGTCCAGTGGCATCATATCTGAAACATTAACAAAGCTATTTTCTCTTTGTAAAAAAAAAGGGGGGGAGGGGAGGAGTCAATTGTTGTTTGGTTTCCCTGTACGCCTTGTTCCCTACACTTCGACACATATCCTTTTTGCCTATCTTTCCTCACTCATTCTCTCCACACGTCCAAACCATTTAGCACACCCTCTTCAGCTTCCTCAACTATAGTCACTTTATTACCTCTTTCTTACCCTTTCATTGCTTACTCGGTCAGACCACCTCACACCACATACTGTCCTCAAACATTTTATTTCCAACATATCCACCCTCCTCTGCAAACTTATACATCTATGAAATGCTTCTGTAATCTAATCACACCACTTAAAGAAGCATAAATGAGAAACTACAGAAAGGTGACATTGACCTGAGATGTTAGGGGCCAAAACTTTGCTTGTCATGAAAAAAAGATCTGATCACAACCTTCAAGTTCCTAAATCAATTTCATTGTGTCAAAATGAACAGTTCTTACAGAGATACAACAACTAGATAACATGATAAAGCTGAGCAGGAATTTTACTATGAAGTATGTGAAGAGGTGCTTTCTCAATTGTTACCGTGTTGACCTTGCATTTTGCTGATTTTCAACTTCCTCAGATTTTAATGAAAACCTGTGTATTAGCCTTGCATTTTACTCAGATTTTCAACTTCTTCAGATTTTAATGAAAATCTGTGTATTAGCCTTGCATTTTACTCAGATTTTCAACTTCTTCAGATTTTAATGAAAATCTGTGTATAGATGTTATTCTTTATGGTGATTAAGTTTTTGGAGTCAAAAAACTACATTTTATAATATTAAGCATTTAATTAACACTTGGGTTAATCATGATAATATTCACATGCTAATTACTCGACTAATTATAAGAATTTTTGGGTTTTGACCACAGATTCATAGTCAGCATACTTAAAAGCACCTATGCTGGAATTTGCAAGAAAATCCATTTTTTCAAAAAATCAAGAAATGTCCAAGGCTATGAATTTTGCTCAAACTTTCAACTTCCTGAGATTTTAATGGAAATCTATTTATAAATGTTATTCTATATGGTGATTAAGTCTTTGGAGTCAAAAGACTGCATATCGTAATATTAAGCAATCAATTAACACTTGGGTTAATTATACTAATATTCACATGCTAATTACTTGACTAATTATACAAATTTTTACATTTTAACCACAGATTCATATCAGCATACTTAAAAGCATCTATGCCGAAATTTGCAAGAAAATGCATTGTTTCAAAAATCAAGAAAAATCCAACGCCTTGCATTTTGCTCAGATTTTCAACTCCCAGATTTTAATGAAAATCTGTTTATAAATGTTATTCTATATGGTGATTTAGTATTTGGGTTTATAAATGTTATTCTATATGGTGATTTAGTATTTGGAGTCAAAAGACTGCATTTCGTAATATCAAGCGTTTAATTAACAGTTGGGTTAATTATACTAATATTGACATGCTAATTACTCGACTAATTATATTAATTTTTACGTTTTGACCACAGATTCATATTCAGCATACTTAAATACATCTATGCTGGAATTTTGAAGAAAATCCTCAGATTTTAATGAAAATCTGTGTAGAAATGCCATTCTATATGGTGATTAACTATTTTGAGTAAAAAAATTGCATTTCGTAATTTTAAGCATTTGATTAACACTTGGGTTGATTGTAATAATATTCACATGCTAATTACTTGACTAATTATACAAATTTTTACGTTTTGACCAAAGATTCATATTCAGCATACTTAAATCCATCTATGCTGAAATTTGCAAGAAAATCCATTTTTTTGAAAAATATCAAGGAAAATCTGAAGTATAGCCTTGCATTTTGTTCAGATTTTGAACTTCCTCAGATTTTAATGAAAATCCGAGTATAAATGTTATTCTATATGGTGATTAAATATTTGAAGTTAAAAGGCTGCATTTCGTAATATTTAGCATTTAATTAACACTTGGATTAATTATAATATTCACATGCTAATTACACGACTAATTATATGAACTTTTAGGTTTTGACCACAGATTCATATTTAGCATACTTAAAAGCATCTATGCTGAAATTTGCAAGAAAATCCACTTTTCAAAAAAATCAAGAAAATCCTGGAATCATATAAAAGTTGAAACTTGTATGTTGATGGAAAAAGTTTGAACTTGTACATTGATGGAAAACTTTAAGACTTGGGAGCCCTGTAAGTGTACTACTCTCTCACTGTATTATATGACAATGGATAATTACCGAGACAAGTGATATCTAAATAACTGAACAAACTCAGAGACATTGGTGGTAAACAATTCTAAAACAATGGAGCTATCAGTGCCAAATGACAAGAAACTTTAAAAATCTCACCTAATATAAGGGAATCCATGCTTCACACAAAAAGTATGCAGTGCAGCAACCTTTCCAACATTCTTCTTCCCCATGAACCCAGGGATATATGTAATGCCAGGAGAACGTGTCCCAGACACCTTGACATACGCAAGTCTGCGTTCTTCTCCAGATTTACGGTCATATATCTAAAATGTAACACAGGCAGTTACTCATAATACCTCATCATGTCTGTTTCTCCCCTTTGCTTGGTCCACAATTAGAGTTTTGAGTCCAGCTCACTTGTTTGCAACATCACATGTCCTAATACCATGATTATCAGCTGTCATTTTTAAATTTCATCTTGCTGCATTATCATATCTTTTCCACACTAATAGTATGTCATAGTGCTGGTACACAATAAATGTATGGCAATCAAACCATGACTAGGAAAATGCAGTTTGAGACACTTACAATTTTACAACTTCCAAGAATGAAAATAAGACAATGTTCAGCAAAACCAAGAGAAAATCTGTGACTCCACAAACATCATGTTAAATTCTTAGTCATTTTCATTATGGAACAAAAGAAATTTTTCCTAACATAAAAATTCAGTATTACAGCTACCCTGGGATGCACATAATTACAAATGAAGTAACCCATCCTAAATATATTCTCTTTGCTAATATTTGCTGATTCACTTGCAGAGGCATTATTTCAACATAACACTGCTTTTTTAAAAGCTATATAATTTCTGAAACAATAAAGCCAAAAGGAAATTCTTAAATAATCAGAGAAATGATCTTGGTTCTTCAAAATATGAATGGATGAAAACATATAGGAAGTAAAATATTTTGCATGCAAAACCCTGATGTGGATGTAGAGACTAATGTACAATATGGATAGGTACATTATTAAGAATTAAGTCAATTAAAATCCAAAATGCTTCCTACTGCTCTGGAGTATTGTGACTTATGCAGAATCTTTAGAAGCAACATCAACACACAAAATATGGAATACATATATTTGACAGAAATTTCACATATTTGAACTAACTAAAAATTTAGGACATTATGAAAAGCTATTCTGACAACAAACATCTAAGCTGCAATGATTTACCTCCAAATACAAACACTGTGCTTGTCTGCTTCAGCCACCTTGTGCTGATAATCAGCATTTATGCATAAAAAGCACATGCATTATTCAGCATTTGGTTTTGATGTTACCAGATTAAACCTGCTTGTGGTTGCATCATGAGTGAAAAGTTAGAGAATACAAGAACATTCTCAGAGGACAAAAAGGAGTACAATCTCACCAAGGAACTTTTCACTCCACAGCAGTCCATCGCTGTGGGAGATGGCGATTAAGTATAATAAATAAATATACATACGTGTGTGTATTCTTTTTTTTTCCATGCTTGTTCTGTTTCCTGTATTAGTGAGGGAGCATTGAAAACAGATGAAGAAAGGCCGCATTCATTCTCACCCATTCTCTAGCTGTCGTGTGCAATGCGCTGCAACCATAGCCTACTATCCACAACCAGGCTCTACAGACATTTCCATGGTTTCCTCCAGCTGCCTGACATGCCCTGGTTCAGTACATAAACATCACATTGCCCTTGTATATCACATAGTTACAATTAAGTCTATCCTGTGCACACCTTTCACCTTTCTGCATGTCCAGGTTCCAGTCATTCAAAATCTTTTTCACTCCATTTTTCCGACTCTAATGCGGGGAAATAGCAATCAAGTATGTACATATACATGTATATCCTTTTTCTTCATACTTGATCACTGTTTCCTGTGTTAGCAAGGTAGTGCCAAGCACAGATGAAGAAAGGCCTCATCCTCTCACATCCATTCTCAAGCTGTCATGTAATGCACCAAACCACAGCTCCCTATCCATGGTTAAAAGGTCGGAAAAGCTCCTCATCTCCTGGTTGGCAAAGTGTAACATCGTTTCCAGACAGGAACAAATTGAGCAAAGCTTCATATTTTGACAGAAAAAAAATCATTGAAGGAATAAGTGCACATGTTGAGATTATGAAAAACATATCTGCATAAACCATCCTCATCTAGATAGATACACACAGACGATAGATATACACAGACTGAAGAAAGACACAATAAAATTAGTAACTACAGGTAAAATAAGTGCATGTTTATCTCATACAGCAAAGATTAGGAACTATGGGTAAAGGACATGCATGTTTATCTCATATAGCAAAGATATATTTATCAACTTCTTGACAGTCACATGAGTTCATGAACGTATTCATGAGGTTTAAAACATTTCAAATAATAGTTTCATGCTGACACATTAAATGTTTATGATAATCTATATCAGACAGCATACCACATAAGGAAATGAGAAGTTGCAATTCAACAGCTAAGAAAGCTTACTCACTACTCATTTGGAAATTTTTACTGCCCTTACCTTCAGAAACTGGGTTCTCTCTGTAAAAGAGGTACTTGAATTACGTTGGTGACTCATTACAATACTTCAGTCCAAATCAGTGTGCTGCCAATCAGCTTTATAGGTAACAGTGTGCTGGCAGAAGATAAACGGACCCTGATGATGGCAACAGGAATAAAACTTCTCTTTAGAAAGTAAAGAATAATTCACATATGTATGATAAAATTAAGTGAGGTTAAACTGAATGTCATATCTAATGAATATCAATCAGACCTAGTTCTAACCAAATGTAGTACTGTACTGTATATGAATAAAATTCAATCATAACTGATAAGAAGAATAAGAATCAATTCAATAACATAGTAACTTAAAACAAAAACCTGCGTATCAAAACTGAAATCTAGTTAATCAAGCAAATGCACTTCCTAGCATCTAATCCTTAAAAAAGCATTGTCTAATGAGAATCTTATAATCTACCAATTAAATTAGAAATCAAATTTCAGAAATTCCAAGCAGACATATCTAGAATTATGCAAGTGATTTCAATCTTTGTGTTTGTGCTAAGAAACAATATTTTTTTGTATACCTAATTGGCTCTCCAACCTTTCCAAAGAAGCATCACAAACAGACAAACTATTGTCTCACCTGCACTCATACAGTGTCCTGCTGTCACAGTACCATCACCAAAAAAATACCATCTACATTGAAACGTTACTGACTACTCTATGGTTTATCTCGACTGCTTCTTATTCCCCAGTTAGACCACTAATTACATACCGCTTCCCAACCATAAATACCACATAGCTCTTTATAGCTATCTATTTGTACAATGAAGGGAAAGAGTTCTACACTCATGGGTCCCATCTCTTAAACTCTGTTTTCATCAAATAGTTGCTTGAACATTTTGATACCACCAGCATTTACAGCTTCATTACATAATCTATTCCAGCCCTACAACATCCTCATAACACTAAACCATTACTTTATGCTTTTTATTAACCTCTGCCAAACTTCTAGTTAGGGCCTCTGGTTCCTCTGATATTTCTTAATTCACGTGCAATCTTTGTTGTCATCCTCCGGATTTTTTCAATAGACCATGACCATGTTTGAAAAGTTCATCTTTATTTTGGCTTGAGTGACCATGTTTGAAAAGTTCATCTTCGTTTTTGTTTTATGTAGGCCATGAAGAGTTCATTGAACATTTCCTTATTCAGTCCTAATACTTGCCAGCAGAAAGCCTGCCTCTACTATTTTTCTTAAATGATACTCTAGCAAAATGGTATGCACAATATCAATTCTTGGACCTCTTCCTCATACAAATACCTGAAGCTTTGCACAAAAGATCTCATACAACGTGCTGCATCTTCATTACTTTTCACCTACTAGAACTAAAGTTTAAAAATTTGTCAAGCAAACTGGAATTTCTCTAGTCTCCTTGTAAGCAGATGCAATCCTTATCATTCTTTATTTTTCTCATGACCTTGGTATCATCCGCAAAAATGTTCAGGTAAGAGGCCAGTCATTCCAGCTAATCATTAACATTACAAAGAGAGCAGCAGGCCCAAGAGTGAGTTTGCAGCATGCTATTGGTGACCCCAGACCAGTTCAAGAATGCTTCTCTAACTTTTGTCCCTTGCTGCCAACTACAAAGGTAATATACTGTCCAGTGAAGGGATTTACCTTTTATTTTTGCCTATAGATCCAATTTCTTAAGTACTCTCCAATGTGGTAGTGTCAAATGCTCTCAAGCCATTTTGGAAGAGTATACCCATGCATCTGTTCTGTCCAAGAAAGCACTTTGTCATATATGTCTGAACTTTGTATTGCAACCCCTCCTTTCCCTACATCCATGTAGTCTCCTCATTAAGTAGCTTTTCTTTGCAAGTAATTGTCCACTTGCTTTCTAATTGCCTTTTCTAATATTCTACTTATAACAGTGCAAACAGTGTGAACGAATGTGGCCTTTGTTGTCTTTTCCTAGCAATACCTCGCGGGCGCGGGGATAGGGGGGTGCCATTTCATGTGTGGCGGGGTGGCAACGTATATGGATGAAGGCAGCAAGTGTGGATGTGTACTCGTGTATATATGTAAACGTCTGTGTATGTATAGGTGTGTATACGTTGAAATGTATAGGTACGTATATGTGGGTGTGTGGGCGTTTATGTATATACATGTGTATGTGGGTGGGTTGGCCATTCTTTCGTTTGTTTCCTTGCGCTACCTCGCTAACGCGGGAGACAGCGACTAAGTATAATAATAATAATAATTAAAAAAGTGCAAACCTATTAGCTTCTCTTACCCAGATGGAATTCAGTAATAAAAGAAGTTCATTTTCTCCCTGACTGACCATAACGTGCAATCTTATAACTATCTATACTTTTCCCATTCATTTATCTTCGGGACCCTGTTTACTAAGACGAGTGTATACTTTTTTCCATGACTTTACCAAATCATATACTTCCTCCCGGTCACTTCAGCTTGTCACAGTTTACCTGTTTCGCCTCCTCTCATGATTAAGTTCCAAGCTATCCTTCACTGTCACTTCATGTTGGGTTAGGCGGTGAGCAGAGTCTCCCTCCCTGATAAACCATGTTTGCTCAACCTCCTTCCTGTTGGCTGGTTTTACACACACTACCTCCAATCTTGTCACTGCGTTTTTACACAAACAGTTGATCCGTTACGCCTACCACACCAACTACTGCTTTCGCTCATTCCTAGCTATCATACAGAACACCTTCAGCAGTACGTCAATTGAATATCTCTTCCAGCACACTCATATCGTCCGTCCTTGCAAGTTGTACCATCTCATCAGGACGTTCCCCACTATTCTCTCCTGTGGTTTCTTCGCCTATCTTTCACAGCGTCATTCTTTCCTGGTAAATATTTTCATAATTCTAACCGTGAAGGATGTTTGGACAGTCAGATCAATAAATGGGTGGACGTATGGAGGAAGGATGACTGGATACATATAAGAAGGATTAGAAAGATGCGTAAATAAAAGGATGGTCGAAGGCGTCATGATTAAGCAATTCATCTACATTTTTCTTATTATTATTATCTGGCCTTGGGAAAACAGGAGTTTCTCGTCTGTATATAACAGCTTCCACTAAGTTTTATCATGTGCATGTGTCTCTTCACCTCATCTCTCCCATTAACAACCGTACTACTCAATTACAATCTATGATTCTTCATTCTCACAGATATCACACTACTGCAGATCTCGAGCAAAGACAAAAACCTTAAGTTTTCTCGCGTTTTCTTCTGACATTTCAGCCTTTTATTCCTACTTTAAACAACTAGCAGAAATGCATCAACAATATACAAGAGCTGTGGTAAATTTCATTCTATTCAACCATCTGCTCACCATAATTTCATCTCAGGCCACAGGACACTAAACCACAATGATGACACTACATAGCCTTCTTACAATCCAACATTTAGTTGAAATCCACATCCCCACCTACTTACACCTTAAGTGCCTTCCTATTAATCATATGCCTTATCTAAACTAATAGAGGCCACATACTTTTTTTTTTTCAGGATTTCCCGTACTCTCCAGTTGAAAAACTAATGCCCTCCCCCTCGTATGTAGTTTTTTTTTAATTATTTACACGGGGTTAATCACCCCTTTTAATCAGTTCAATCAGAATCCTCTATACACTCAAAAAACATACCTCAAAGTCTTACTATGGAGACACGATGTCTAAGTGGGGTCAACGGTAGCTGCTGTTCCTCGTAGTCTCAAGCCACAAAATTTTGGTCACCAGCGAGGCGAGCGCGCCCCTATATAACCCTATGTGATCGTGCGCGCATCGTCCCTGTGCTGCACGCAACACCTCGGTCTTCTTGCTTCCGTGTAGGGATGGCTTCAATGTCCCCAACGCAGTCTGTATGCCGTGTACCTGTACCAGGTAAATACGAATTTGGAACATTAATACAGTATGTCAACAAATGCACAAATATTCAATTTATCCCTAAATCCTTGTGCGTGACTGTTCAACCTCGAACACGACGGTTCGACCTGGGGGATGACTGTTCGAGCCTTGAATATGATGGATTGACCATTCATCTGCCACTTAAAGGTACCTGTTGAAGAGCCAGGGTGGGCCAATCGTAAGCAGCAGAGTGGCACAGAGTTCTGTTCCAGGACGTTTACTTTTCCTGATCTGTTTCAATGACATGCCGGAAGGTATGGACTTCTACCTGAACATACTGCAAATGATGTATTCTACAAGCACCTACCTCGATATTTATGATCGCAAAGTCTGCATCTCAAACCCTTTGTGCAGCATGTATAGGTAGTTGCTAGCTACGATTCCTAGAGAAAGATTGCATCGGAGCGCTAACTGTTATATGATGTCTTATTGGGCTGGACATCGCTGAATCACAATGAACACGATAAGATCTGGCTACTGACAAGCAAAAGAGGCCCCCCCCCCAAAAAAAAAAAAATGTGGGAAGTGTGGTGGGCGAGGGGCTGAAAGACTGGTGGCGAAATCCTGTGCATGAGTTGAGGAAGTACGATGAAATATGAGGGAACACAGTCGACAATATGACATGTTGATAGCAACGTAAACTGAGGGTTACAACAGTCATACCATCCCTCTCTCGTTGCTGTCCCTGTGCCTAGCGATTATCGTTTATATCGTTCCCAATACACTAGTCTGGATCAGATAGATACACACAACTTTTTACATCACGCACAATACATCGACGTGTGCCCGTATTCCAACGCGAAATATGGACTGCAACGCTAATACGTGTTTCTTAATTCTTACATTTGCACGCTAAATTGATTTAGTCTTCCACATTAGCTGATTTGTGAAGTATGGTCATCATCTGCATTCCCAACTTCATCACCACACCCATATCGACACCAATGAACCCTATTCCCAAACATACCTCTGGAATCAAGGGCGTGAAGTCTCATAATACATTTGCCTCATTACGATATTTGTCTTCAGGAAAATCTGACGATTTGTGATTTAATTAATCAGCCATATAACTCAAAAACCGCTGTTCTCAACAATGTTTTTAACACACCACTAGTAAGACTATGATAAGCCAGTGCCACTGGGATGGCGAGAGATCTTCCAGCTTGATATGCCCCCCATGGAGGATATTTCATATCATCTCATTCACACAAGTCTGTTCTTAGTCCTTCCATACAATAAGTGTTTTTAATGATCTATCAATGTATGTGCGCAGCAAGGGCACATTTTCCGTTTTCTGTGCACGTATTCTTGGTTTGGGATCTTCGTTCTCTCTCTAAGAATTCCTCATTTCTTCTGTAAATAATAATATGATTGTTTCATTCACTTGCATTATAAAACTTACCTTTCGATATCAAACCCCTTAATGCAGTGGGTTATGAAGAAGAGGAAAAGTGAGGGGTTCATTATACCCATAATGTCATGTAAAGTGTAATTATACCTGTGAAATATTAAATCGATCTAATGATAAGTAAATTCCTTCGTATCAAAGTACATATACCAATGCTCTCATTGCTAGTAATTGGCGGCATCTAAGGTAAGTGTTTAGAGGAAAATACTGCGAAAACACCAATAAACATGGTAACGAGTTTTCTGATATCTCCATAAATACAACTGGGCTTTTGTCAGCTAAAATCTGAGACCTTCATTCATGGTATTTTGGTTTCGTATATATGTAATAACTAATATCTTTAAAGGATTGGAACAACCAATAGAATTTAAGTTTTGAACCGTGGCACCCATTTCTGGACCTAAACTTGTTTGTTCTTTCCTTCTGGCACATCAATTAATTGTTATGATAACACCGTGCCCCATTGTTGTACTAATGCATATCTCGATAGAAAAACGCTGCTTTTCCCCCATGACATAATACGTAATAGAGAAAAAAGCCTTTTATTTAAAATAAAGTGCATCAAATGCGTCATATCTTCAGTAATCAGTCAGGGGTCATAATCAGATTGTACATCGATTTACAAACAGAATAACACCATGGGCGTCACTTTCGCTCTAGATGAAAGATTTTGATGAAAAGTGGTCCTAATCGATTCCCTACACTCAAAACAATTGATATAGTCCTTATATACCACAATAACCCTGGTATTCAAAGCTATTTCCACTCTGCGGAAATAAAATTGAGGTAGAAGACAGTACATGTAAAAACTTATTATATCAACTCTGGTATCACGATCAACATCCATTACATAGTACATGCGCATCTGCTACTTCATTAATAGCCTTTTATGTAATTCTAAATAACATAATTCATAAGAAAAACAACGTGTGGTAGTAGACAACCACAAATGACGTACCTGACTCTGTAAACACGATTGGTTCCCAGTTCCTGGTTGGTCGTCACCACCATCCTTCTGTCTTCTATCGATATCAATAGTCACTCCCACAGAAAACACTATCTCGTATTCATCATTCACATAACTTTCAAAATTGAGGCCATCATGGCCATGTGACCACGTAACCTAATGATCCACACAAACACGTTCGGAGGACGTGTTTACTGTGGTGTTGACCTAGTTTCAGAAACAAAATTCAAGAGATTATGCCATTAAAAATTCTTTTCTATCTATCCTCCATTAATTCGTAATTCATTTAATCTTTTAAACATCATACTAAACATTAGAAGCTGAAGTTCAGACTTTCAGGAAGACTACGTACGCAAATTCAAATAATCACGATCAAATATGTTATCAAGAAGCTTCATAATGGAGAAAATAGCAAAATCAATACACATACGAAAGGAAAGAATTTGTATCACATAATTTTAACTTACCATTCGGTTAAGTGATTGTTGTTTTCTCATTGTCGCAGGCGAATTGGTTCAACATACTGTTCATAATGTCACAGACCATGAAATATGATAACACTACAATGAACATTGATTATGAATTTGTATACAAAGACTGAAATCATTTCAGTTACAAGGCCATTATGAAAAGAAAAATCAGTCAATACTGTTATGATTTTGAAGGGAAATATTACCCTTAGAACTTCAAAAACTTGTTTTATATCTTTGTAACAATACTGAAATGATTGTTTAGTGCACATATAACATCTATTTGATAGTGCACTTTCATTACTGATAAACCCTCACCTGGCTAATAGTGGCTATGAAACAAAAAAGCTCATGATTTTTAAGACAAAATCACAGTATGGTACAGAAGAGTCTACTGCACCCTTATACCTTATTCACATAACGATTTGGATCAGTAATTACCCATCTGCATAGTTCATGAGGCGTCTTTCTCAAAACAATTTATACTGCCAGCATTCACAACTTCATGAAGGTCTATTTCAAAGACTACCCTTTCTTGAAATCAGTAACTTTAAAAAACTTTTCGGAGTTAGGCCTTGGGCTCTTACTTCAGCCCAATTTCAATTACACTTTCCAAGTTAACTATCTTTACTCTGTTGAAATATATTTGAGGTAGTGCTTACATGGTTTATTAAAACATCTCATATTCTAAATCTTATTATTGTTCCTATCTGTGGGAGACAACTTTATATTATGGTGCTTTACTAAAAGGGTTACAGCTAACTCCTAAAACGAAGTCACCTTCAATGTGATTTTTAATTCCAAACATTATTCACAAATTAGTGTATAAAAATATCAGCGTAAACTAAATTAATATGGCATCTAAAATACTTGAGATAGTTCAGTCAAATGCTCATACACAGAATAACATAGCTAAAATATACCTTAAGCAGTATTCATATCAACAGTCCAACAGTGCTTGTCAAATTCTTTTGTCATATTAAATGTACCACTAAAATCCATATCTAAAATATACACAGTAATTTGCAAAGAAACTTTAAAACATTCTACTGGTTTTATCCAAATGAATTGTCACCATGTCTATAAACACTTCTATGATACATTCACTCAACCAAACCCAAATAAAAGCTTAAAAGTACTTTTGATATGGGTGAAAATCATAAAATAATTTGACAGGTACCCTAAAAAGTTAGCCTCTTTTTGTCATACTTGAGAGCGAGATGGCATCCTCTCTATGAAAAATATTAGTATGAGCCTATCATTAGACTGACTAGCTCTACAGTAATATGGCAGACATTCATGTCTCACTTACCTGGCTCTGAGAATGACCACAAGTAAAATTGGTTATAAATGCTGAAAATTTCCTTCAAAACATGCAGTACTTCCCTTAGATTCACCTCATTTTACTTGTCCAATTCATTTTTCTATCAGTCTATTTTCTATCCGTCTATCTATATCTTTGACAATTAGTTTTGCTGTCTTGATTTAGCATTGTCAAACCCCGTTGCTGTGTTTGAGGACTGGATGGGAGAAAATGAATGAGAATTTTCTTACAAAACTTTTATACCAAGAAGTAAAGTTTCTTCATGTAAATTTTTAATATCACAAAGGCAATGATTGTGCAATAGTATATTTTTTTTCAACTTGACAGGAAGGTAGAATTACTTGGTATTCCAAAGACCAAAATGCATACTACCGGAGCTAAAAATTTATTTCAGAAATGAACTTCCATCTACTTTCAATTGTTTCTTATATTGTTCATTCAGATTTCACTTTCCTGCATATCTTTACAGATCTACTTGGACATGAACCCTTACCTTACCTGCATCTAAATAATGACAGCTTTTAGGGGGACCATAAAGCAAATTTGGTTATAGAAAATAATGAATTGTGAATAAATTCAAATCTAGACAGCTTGAATAAAAGCATTCAGCCAATGGAACTACCATCCATGCATTATACAATGTGTTAAAAAACAAAGATAAACGTCCAGCCATCATGTACTCTCCCACAAACACCAAAGTAGGCTTCACACACAGATTATGTTCTTTCCATAATTTTGAGTAATCATAATCTTTGGATAATGCATTTAATCAACTGATAAAAGCAGCGAAATGTCAATACAAATCACACACCTCTTTTCAGTGGACACTAAAATGTCTTGGGATAGAGTTGCCACTCAATGATTTCTGAAAACAGACACATCTTGAATGAAAGCATTCAGCCAATGGAACTACCATCCATGCCTTATACAATGTGTTATACAACAAAGATAACGTCCAGCCATCATGTACTCTCCCACAAACACCAAAGTAGGCTTCACACACACATTACGTTTTTTCCATAATTTTGAGCAATCATAATCTTTGGATAATGCATTTAATCAACTGATAACGGCAGAGAAATGTCAACACAAATCACACACCTCTTTTCAGTGGACACTAAAATATGTCTTGGGATAGAGTTGCCACTCAATGATCTCTGAAAACAGACAGTAGGGTGGGGCTGTACAGCTCATCACTCCTCATGGTTGTCTGCTCAGTAATACTTGTACTAATTGTAATAATATGCTTCCAAAGAAGCACAAGAAAACCTGGAGAAAATAAAAATTAGCTGCTGTCCGGAAATAAGCAATCTATCATCTCTGATACCTCAACTTCATCTTATCTTGCAACTACTATCTTCTAACAGCACATAATCAAATATTCAACATCTAGGGTGCTAATGATATTTTCCAGACTTTTCACATGCATGAATGTACATTTAGTATAAAACAATGGCTATATGAACCAAATACACATCTTTACTTACACTACCATATGAGTTAGTTTCATGAAGAAAATAAATTTCACTGAAACAAATTAAACCCCATCATTTATTGAGCAATTCCAAGTATCCTACAGAGGATGACATGCTGTCAAAGTACTAAATCTAGGCATATGAAATGGTCAGGGGAACCACAGAAAAGTCTGCAGAGTCTAGTTTTGGTGGGGGCTATGGTTTTGGTGCATCATACATGACAGCTAGAGAGCAGATGTTAGTGAATAAGGCCATTTCTTTGTCTGTTCCTCGTGCTACCTCACTAGTATGGGAAATGGCAAACATGAAAATTAAAATCCCTATTTAGAGTAGTTATCAATTTTTCATTTTTTTTATTCATTTTTTTTAAAGATAATTCTTTTCTGCGCTACATATTTCAGTCCTGTTGGCTTCACTGTGATATCTAGTCCTGCTGAAACTTCTGATAAATCTACATGAAATTTTGCGAGTAACTTTACTGAATGTGTCCATAAACCCTGCGACGTTTATCAAAATCAGTCACCTAACTTACTATCTCAAACAGCCACTCAAAGAAATTGTGTTGAAAAGAACTTGTTGAAATAAGTATTTTGGTTTCTAGAATGGATACCATCAGCTTAATCAATCTTAAGATTCACACAGTGATTTTCACTTATACAGGATGACCAATAGCTTAAGAACTGTTCTAATTTTAACTCAACATCACTGATGTCAATGTCATAAATATATCTAAGATTCATTTTAATGCTGTAATACCTTTGATACAAAGTTTCTGTAAAATATCTTTGATACAAAGTTTCTCCTAGTTACTTTTGGTTGAACTGGAAAGGCATTCAATTCAACCACTATACTAACTTAGACTAAACATTATTTTACATACTAACTTGTGTCATAAATAACTGGATTAACACAGCATGCACTACTGATGATCAGCATACAACCTTCAAAGTATTATGCTGTACATTCATAGCCCAAAATGAATATTTTTTGGGGGAAAATTTAGGTATCTAAGCACTCCCTAACAGCAGCAAGGAAAGTTGTTCGTACAGACTGCAATGGTCCATGAAGATGCAATGGCAAGTGGTGGTTTAAAGATGCTATGGCCTTCTCCCAATTCGTCAACTGTCCACGCCATTCTCCTCTCCATTCTACTGCCATAGGATCATCTCGAGCACCTGCAACAACTACTTTTACTCCTTGGCAAACTTCTTCCCATGCTCCAGGTATCACTTCACTCACAGACCATGAGAGCTTATATGGAGTACAAGACAACTCTACTTCCTTCCTGGAGGTGTCATGTGGTGGTTTATCTAACACAATGCAGCGAATCTGTGAGGCCTCACTACGGTTAGTGGGACAAAATGGGCTTACAATAATGCCTAAAAATGGAGCATCTTGGCGTGCAAACCAATGCTGCATTTGACCCTGGGTGTCAATATCCTGAACAGATGGATTTGGTGGAAATGTTGGATGTGAGTGATACCATCCTACTACCTGTACACCACCCTCATGAATAGCAGTACATGCAGCACTCTGAGATACTGGACACATGTCACATTCAACACCAGAGCTAACTGCTTGAGTAGGTACTGCAACAGTCACATACAGGGTCTTTGCAGCAGGGTCATAATAGCCACCTAACAACCCCATCACCTCTGCGAGAGATGTGTGGGCATGAAGATCTAATGTGATTACTGCATGAGCATGCATGACAACAGAAAATGGAGCTGGAGTATCTGGGTCATGTTCCAGACAGCGAACCAATTTGAATTGTTCTAGTCTTCCAGTGTTTCGGCTAGCACCAGGACCTGCCCTATTTCGAGGAGCTTCTGGAATGTGGCATGCATCTACTACTGCCCCAGACTCATCATGACTGATTGTAAGCCCTCCACCTTCACTCAATGAAACATCCCATTTTTTCTTTTGCTTTTGTCGAGTCATTTCAGATCGATCTACTTTAGTCAAAGGCTTACATGGCGTGGATAACCTCTCTTTCTGTCTACCACCAACAACTAACTGTGAAGTGTAATTACTTTCTGGACACCCATAATTAATAGCACCAATTTTTTCTAAGTATTCATGAACTTTACCAATTGAGTTAACATCTCCACAGTTCTTTAAACCTGCACGAACTGCAGTCTTTCTCACATATTTAGGTTTCATTTGTTTCCAAAAACTAAGAAGGTAATTCCTAATTTTCAAATACCTCTCTGGAGTTTTCACACTTCTACCATCAAAATATTCAAAGTGGACTTTTTTCTCTTCTTCTGTAACATTTTCCAAGTCCAACTCTCTTTCTTCGGTGGGGGGAGGAAAAGTAAAGATCTGTTGCTTTTTAAAGTCTATTCCAGAATCTTCATTTATAGTCTGCACTTTATCTTTAGTCTCTGAAGCTTCATCAACACAATTAACGTCTTCAGACTTTTTACAAAATTGTACATCACTTGGAGATTTATCAACAATTACCAACTGTTCATCATCACTTATATCAATATCAACATCACTTTCTTCCATCTCATCTTTAACTAAGTGAACAACTTGTCCTAACAATGGTACAGAGGCCCCTAAACTGTCACCTTTCCCATCTTCTTTTTTTGAGGAATATTCAGGCTGTATTAGATTTTCTACTTCAATACTGCTTGAACCAGCAGTGGTCTTCAACTTTTTCTTTTTAGTCTTGTGCTTCTGGGGAGATCGTATTTTAAAAGGGAGATGTGATGTACTTTTCTTCTTTTTTATCTTGATTTGATTTGCTTTCTTTTTTGTTTCTTGCAACTTTATCTTATTGTCTTTGGTTATTCCTGGAACTGAATTATTAATGCCAACTGACACTACTATCCACTCATCTCCAATAGAAGGAACAAATAATTCACCTGATGTACTTAATCCTTCACTATCATTTTCGATGCCACTTATTGCCTTCGAGTCAATATCGACTGTTTTACTTCTCTTAGGAGAAAGTGGAGTTGTTGTAACAGTAGTTGTTGCAGTTTCAATAAGACCTAAAGGATCTTCTAAATCTGTGGTAACACATGGGGATTCAGATGGGATATACACATATGTATCTTCTAACTCTTCAGCTTCCTGGACAACATTAGCAGTCTCTGCCCATTTCTTGTGGAAACTGCGAACCTGTCCAGAAGTTTTGGTTGCTATGAAATTAGACAGTCTGTTCCAGTTGGGTCCAAAAAGATCCTGCAAAAAAAAAAAAAAAAAAAAAAAAAAAAAAAAAAATCATGTCAGTATCAAGATATTTACTTTTACTATACCATTCAACCTAAAGCTGAAAATCTAAAATACTGATATAGATAATGAAAAACAAAATGAACAGCTGAAATGGTAAAAGAGTGTGACATCTTGCACATTAAAGTTTTAAGTAATGATAGGTCATATTACAAAGGTTGAATATATGAAATATCAAGCTGAAATGATCTAAGTGTATTCTGAACGTTTAGGTAAATTACAGCTGAACTCAATGAACATTATGAAGTGAACAAGGAAAAGGGGAGACCAAATCTCTAACATTTACCTCCCTTAACATTCCATCTATGAACAAACTGAATAACAATGGTGACATCGAATGCTTCTGCCGCAGACCAACTTTCACTTGAAACCATTCACTCTCCTCTCTTCCTACTCGTACACATGCCTTACACCCTTGATAAAAACTTCTCACTACTTCTAGTAACTTTCCTTCCACACTGTGAATTCTTAAGGCCTTCTACAAGGTGTCTCTATCAACCCTGTCATATGCTTTCTCCAGATCTATATATGATACATATGACTCAACATGTTTCTGTAAAGATTTCTCATGCACATTCTTTAAAGCAAACACCACTTTTGAACCACACAAGAAGTGTAATTTAGTTTCTTATGCTTTTTATCATTTCATTATCATCATTATCATTAACACTATAATAAATTCTCTTATATACATTATCAATATCAAGGAATTACAAAAAAAAATTTTCAGAGTACTACACTACTTTGAAGATTACTGTACATCACCAAAGGGAAAGTTCATGTTTGTCATGAGTTATAATTTGCTTCATAACCAACCATTTTATCTCCCTCTCAGAAAAAAAAATTTTCTTAAAGCAATGACCTTACCAGTCCCTTTTGGAACAAATCCTTCTCAACTGCATTCCAATGACTTTTTCTTTTACGGCTGTTAGAATTCTTTTTGCTACTTGGTGACCCTGATGTATGATGGGAACTACTGCCACTACCACTAACAGTTGAAGTGACTTGAGAGGCGGCACTGGATGGCTGGCTGCTGTGTGAAGTGGTGGCTGTGGTGTGTAGTGCTACTCCTGCCTCTCCAAATAATCCAAACTCACCACCAGAGTCAAAGTCAAAAAAATCAGATTCACTCCTGAAAGATAAGTAAAAATAAGGAACAACATTATTTTGGTTAACACAACACATATAATTGTTCAATCTTATTCTAAAATCAACTGGTTCCACTCTCATCAAAATCCATGAACAGCAAGGAAACCTACGATGTCCCAAAATAATTCACTTTAGGCCTTACATGAATATCAATTTATAAACTAAAGTTTTCCATAATCTCAACAAAGTGCCACATAAATGTATAGTGTCATTTGGCATCTTCCTGTGCCCAGCACAACATTACATACAGTAAACAATGAAATACATTTCATAACTGCTCTAACTATTGATTATACAATCTTCCTGCTTTAATGGGAAATTGGTGAAACAATTCCTGCTGGAAATAGCATCTTTGAAAAAAACTAATATTCTAGAAATCACTGTTGCCTCCCGTCAAACATCATGCCTCATGCCTTATATCACCATGTAGTAACAAAAGTATGGAAGCAAATAATTATCAATAAGCAATCAACTGTCTCTTTTCCTTAAAGAATCTGTAAAATACACCCGTAATAACATATGAAAACTAATCAATTGATTAAATTTATGCTCAAAGTATCAGTCTCTTACTCTTCTGTACTGGTAAGTATTTTTACAAATATGTTCCAAGATCTTCATCCAAATCACATAACATACTTGACCACCACTTGAATAATAAATGTTTTTCAAGTTGAAAACAATTTCTTTCTTGAAATGAAAGATCATACAGTACACTAAAAATGAAACTATAAGTGATATTTGGTAGGCCTAATGGAAAGGTATCACTAAGTGCTGTAATCCTTTTGTACTCCTGTAGATGAGTTGTAATATAAGGATACCGGCTTGGTTTACTGTCTACAAGAGCAATTAAGGATCTAATACCTTCAGATTCTACACTTTTAAAGAAAAGTATCTGATACTGTGATAGTCACAGCATAGTGCTAAAGGACAGGAACATAGACGTTCACAAGAGGATATTCTTCTTAATTTTCCATTGATAAGCAAGAAATAGAGCCTCAGTAACATGACATAGGGTCAAGAGACCCTCCCATCACGGTTTCGTCTTTGGAATGCTAGTGCCTCAACCATCCTCCACAACTCTTTTAAATTCCGTGCAGTATAATCTTAGGCAATCATTTCATGATAACAGGAGAAAGGTGACATACTTGAAGTCCAGATCAACGAGTCCAACAACGTCGACGTCAAGAGTACCCCCCAGCTCGTCAGACGACGCCATTGTCAAAACATTTCCACCGCTCGTTCGAAACTATTGAAGTGGCCAGGAAAAACTATTTTTCTTACTATCAATTCCAAAGTAAAGAAAAATTTTGCTATTGCTACATCATACATACAATATCGTCACTTTTTAACACGTTGTTTGCTGCAGATGGTCAAATATGAAGTTATTTTTTTTTTTAACATGACCAAGTCAGCGCCAGTCAGTCGATGAAAAATATATGTAAGACGGATACACTAATATTCGTTAGCTGATGTTGATACCGAAAATGATTTTAGTAACAACCAGATAATAATAGTTTCAAACAATATTATGGTTTTGCATTTCTGAAAGCGATATATATATATATATATATATATATATATATATATATATATATATATATATATATATATATATATATATACGATCTTATAACTGTATGTAAGGGATTTAAGGAATGGGGTCTTCTGCATTCCATCGTGTTTTTAGGAGAACAGCTGAGAAAACTAGGTTAGTGTAACTCTCACAGATCCCGCATGATCTGATATTCTTAGGAAAAGAAGAAATAAGAGAAACCAAGAGTGGTTCGGCGCGCGAGACCTAATTACCTTAATGCATGTTTCCTCGTTCATTTTTGTACTTCCCGGCCCCAAATGATTTGTGTGTGTCCAGTCACCCTTGAAAATGTAAGGATCAAGAGAGTGATACTGGAACACGGATAAAACAACAATACTATGGTTGTGTGCATAGTGAAGAGCAGTGTGCTGCTAGTTGAAGGAGGCATACAATTACCACAGTAGTTGCACTTTCTCGCTTACACTCTGGTCACCAACCATTCCTAGAGCATCACAAACCATCAGCGGAACATGCCATAAAACAATTCATGCCCAAGAACAGAAGAGTCGACTTGTCGAGGGCCAGACCGGGCCCCGGAGAAAACAATCTCGTCCCCTCCTCCCTTTTGAATAGGGGACCTGGCGCTGTCTGTAGGGTCCCTTTCTCCTATTCTAATCTTTTAAGATGCTATATAGATAATCCTAATTAAGGACAGCAACGTATTCATAAAAAATGCATAAAGTGGTAGACGTGACGATGACGAAGTGAGGACGAGGATTTTAGCCTTACACGCGAAATAAGATAGTGGACTTTGAGAAAAATATGTGCTCAAGCCGTGCCCCTTGACGGTGCCTCTGGCCCCTTGATGGTACCCCTGGCCCTAGGGCAACTAAGTCCCCACCTCATCGAGCCACGCTGAAGACACTGAACACCTACTATTAAATCATCCTACCCTCACTCCTCAAATAAACTTCAACGGACATTCTTTTCTAACCTTTAGTCCCACTTTGTGGAAGTGGTAAATTTCCAGAGCACTGTGGAAGCCCAAATGAATGGGGTCCTGGACTGAGGAGGTACCATCAGATGCACATTAAAGGGGATCCCATAAATGTAAACTATCCATCCCATAATGTAGGATTATGCAATATAACATTCATCCACATTATCCTTAACACTATCATATTGCTTCTTTTTCTGGACACAGTGCAATTTCTTTACCACCTACTTGAATTGATTTAACTTTAGGATAAACTTAATTTGTGAGAAAAGGCCTGCTATCGTACTTCATATAACCCATATATGATCATTAGTCTGTTCCCAGCCATTGTGATGACAAAAAAATCCGGATTCTATGTAAAACGAGCACGTTATGTTGACAAGTTGTATGTTTGTAAACAAGCGCGTGTACCACGTGCCTGCGAAATGCCTTGATCCTGAAACTGGTCGTGGATGTGGTTGTCATTGGAGGAGCTCCACATAAACTGGTATTTCATGTAGAGGATGGTAATACAAGGCCACTAGGATACCAAAACAGAGGCGGTGAGAGAGAGACGACATAACAAGTTGTAGGCAGGTACGTGAATGCCTTACCTTTGAGGGTAATTGCATGATTTTTTTTTCTCCCACCCACGTAAAATGTCACGGTTTTGTATCACATCAAAGCAACAAGTTACCCTTACCCTGCGTAATTCTTCAAGGTCAAACTCAGCTTTCTGAGTGATACCACATTTAGCACCATAACTTCTTCCCTTGAAGAGTTACTGCAACATATCTTGAAGAATTTTCATTATCAAAACATATAATTATACAAATTATTAAGATTGTATGTTAAAATTGGTTAAAATCTGAGGAAATTGTGCATCTTATTGATCAAATAAGATGAAGATAGTTTATCAGAAGATGCAGTGTACCACACGTTTTCTCTTTGGGATTTTTCTGCAAAAGTTATGGATTCGTTGTTTTGAGCAAATATAGAGATTTAAGTATGTGGGTTTTCACTGTCATTAATATCTTATTTTCAGTTAACAGATAACTTTATGTAGCATTAGTGCTGGCCACAAGAAGGACACCATACCCACCCGGGACTTTGGTGTGATTCTGTGGAGTTTCATTTGGTTGAGAAATCAGTTTATAAACTTTGTATAGAATCTGAACAAAGTGCCAGGTAGATGTTCTTCGTCTACTGTCCAAAGGAACGGTGACTTGTATATGACCTCACACTTTGTATGAGGCCCTTAGCAGTTACTTACAGAGTGCTGTACTGGAATGTCTTTAAATAGATTTTAAATCCATTTAAAAGAGCTTATATAGATGCAATCTTTTATACTTTACATTGATATATTTTCTATTCTCTGCTGTTTTAGTTTTTATAAATCATTACATCCAAGAATAAAAAGTTTCTGCTTATTTGCCACAGGGTTACATAAATCAAGATTAAGAATTTCTGTGATCTTTCGCTAAGGTTAAGGGTTATGGATAAAGACTGACTTTTTGGATGTGGTGATTTGAATGATAAAATTCCAGTTTAGGTTTACCACCTCATTAGATTTGGAATTTGGAAAGAACAAACATCACTGTACTGTTACAAAAAGAAATGTTATAAACCACAACTTTATTGTGTGGAGCATTAATTTCTTATACAGTGATAACCGAGATGTGAGGAGGGATGGGTTGTAAAGCTCATGGAAATGTGGGTTTGATTGACCAAAGCACAGTTGAAACACTTGTAGAAACTAAAGAATGAGTGAAATCTTCTTTAGCATCCAAGATTTACCTTAATTTTTAACTCATAAATGGTGGCTGACAATAAGTGTTGTACTCACAGAGAACAGTGGTAAACAGCCGTTGATATTCTGACTTTTCTTTTTTTCCCATCTGTTGAAATATCCGGTTGATGCATTATACCATTAGTAACCAATAGAGGTCTATTGCTTAAAAGGCATGGGGAAAAATTCTGCCTTCTCAGCACCCTTAAAACCACCATTATGTCACTTCAATACTTAAAGAAATACAAAGAACCAATATGGAGGGTTTAGAGAAGGGCAACAAAGAACCGTACCAGAATTATAAGAGATGAATAACAGGGATGGGATAAAGGCCTTATAATTACCTACCATATAAGAGAGAAGAGGGAGAAGTGGCCTGAACAAAAGATAAGTTTTTAAACCAGTTTGATGATATCAACAAGAACTAGAGGCCAGAACAGAAATTAAATGAGATTTGTTCATAAAGATGTTTAGACCTACTTTTATAGTATATGAGTGGTTAATGAAATGAATAAACTGATGAAATTTTAAATATGGATTGCATACTGAACTTTAAAAAGTCGTATTGTAGTAGAAATGGTTCAGGAGATGAGGCCTCACAATGTAGGACTTTCCATGTACAATACAACTAGGCAATTATACATGCATAGTTACCATAAGGCAGTAAGATATATTTATTTTTAAATACTAAATTCAAGACTGATGGAATGTAATTAGATGATTATCTATAATAATATTATGATTACAAATGTTGCTGAACAGTTTTCTTAATCTTAGCTCAATTTTTCATCATATGTATGATTTACAAGTGTAGCTGTTCATGTGTAATATGATGGAATGTTGTTTTTGTCTGCATGATTTCTCTTTTTTCAGGAAAACGATTTTGCTGTCAGTGGGACCTAGAGTGATACAAACGGCAAGGTCTTACTATGGCTACCAGAGTAGTAGGAAGTGGTTTGCAAGAAAGCATTACACAAATAAGGAAAGCTTTCTCAGGAGGTGTAAATTCTGTTCAGCCACATGAACTAATTAAAAGCTATCTGAAACAAGATGGAGATAAATTGGTTATTAATAAGATCAAGTACTGCCTCCAGGAAAATGTTTATGTAGTTGGATTTGGGAAAGCTGTTATTGGAATGATTCGACCTATTGAGGCTGCTCTTAAGACTTCGGATGGTGTGTCTCACTTAAAGAAAGGAATAGTAAGTGTTCCTTTTGGGATTCAGAAAACATTAGCAAAGAGCCCTCATTTGTTACCAACTGAGAACTCATCGATTGAAATTTTGGAAGGAGCGAAGGACAACATCCCAGATGATGCTTCCTTTTCTGCTACCAGAAGAATTATATCACTGATTCAAACATTGAAAGAACAAGATCTTTTACTAGTTTTGATATCAGGGGGAGGCTCAGCCCTTCTGCCTTTTCCAGCTCCTCCCATTACATTGAGTGAGAAAATTGAGATCATTAAATCACTTAGTTGTGCAGGAGCAACCATCAGTGAGCTTAATACTGTAAGAAAAGCATTATCTGCAACTAAGGGAGGACACTTAGCTAAATTAACAAAAGCGCAGATTGTATCCTTAATCTTGTCAGATATTATAGGTAGTCGCCTTGATATGATTGCAAGTGGTCCTACAACACCTAACAGAGACCCACCTGGGGCTGCTAAGAACGTTTTGGAAAAATATAATATATTAGCACCAGAACATGTTAAATCTGTGTTGCAGAGAAGAGAAATAAGTTCCACATCATTAGAATTTTCTCATGTTACTAACCTTGTCATAGGTAATAATGAAAAAGCTTTGTCAGGTGTTGAGGCCTCCATATCCTATCAGACTGGTGGTCACTGCTTGTCACTAGTTCTCTCATCGTCACTCATTGGTGAAGCTTCAGAAGTCGGTAGAAAACTGGCAGAGCTAGTATCAGCTGCTACTTCAAGAATTATTAACCAAGATGAACAGCTCTGTGACTCACTACTCACAGATTTACGTATCACTGAGGAAAAGAAAAAATTGTTAATTGACATCTTGGAAAAGGGATCAAAACTCAGATGTCCTATTTGCTTAATTTTTGGTGGCGAGACTACAGTTGCCGTAAAAGGTTTGGGACGAGGAGGAAGAAATCAAGAAATGGTCCTTTCTTTGAGCATGGAACTGGAAGAGGTAGTATTTAGCTTAATAAGTTGAACTTTATTTATTATACTTTGTTGCTACCTTGCTAACACGGGAGACAGCGACAAAGTATAATAAGTAAATAGAATATAAGTTGAACTTGAAAACAAAACACAATCATACATATGGGAAACAATATCTGTTCAGCTGTAACTAATGTATGCTTTCATATTGTTAGGTACATTTACAGCTCCTCATTGAATGTTGTTACCATATCTGTTTCCTCCCCTCATATATTTCCTCACTATTTCATAGCTCGTATGTGCCTTTTATCTAGCCAATGAACCACTTATCTTTGCTGAGTTATAATCTCTAAGGGAAGTCTCAAATACCCATTCTTTCTGTATTATTATATGAACTGGTTTCCTCTCTAGCTCATTAACTTCTGTCCCATTTCTTCTTTGTACTTTTATTACAGTATTCCTTACTTTGTTCTTCATGACCCACATACCCTTCACACAAGCTACAGTATTAAGCTGGACATCCTACCAATCAAGGAACAATTTTACTTATCAGGATGAATTAAACCATTTCCAGCTGTACCCATCAGTATAATTGCATGCTTTTGTATCTCCTCTAAATTTTTTCATAAGATTTTTACATTTTGTTTGTCTCTGAACATTATCATGTACTTCTCAGCAAAAAATAATTTATAACATGAGTAGCCATGTTGAAAGTCTCAGTAAGGCTTAATGTTGTTTTGAGCTTGGTAAAAATGTCAAGATTATGTCATGAGGATCAGGATCACTGAACTTAAACTACAAAGTGTTTGCATGCTAGGTCAGTTACAGCTATGGCAATGATTTTCAGAAATTAGTACCCAAAAAACTTTGCAAAGGACTGTCTTCTGGGTAGACTTGGAAGAAATAGTCAGCATTGTGTAAGAATTCTAACACTGTACAATGTATAAAAGTTACCAGGTTTCCACTTACCATTTCATATGCCCCAGTTCAGCCCACTGACAGTTTGTTACTTCTTGAATACCATATCAATCTAATTCATTCATTCCCGTGCAACCTTCTCGCTCTCTTAAGAGATCAGTACATGGTACCTCAAAGCCCTCTTTCCTCCATCCTTCCATTGACTTGGTCTCTTCCTCTTAGCTCCTTTCACATCTGACATGATCCTTATATTGAATCTTTTTTTGTTCATCCTCTCCATATCTTTCAACCATTTCAGCACACCCTGTTCAGCTCTCTTATTCACACTGCACTTACTGTCACTCCTCACTTAAACAGTGACTGTTATTTCTTATAGTATCATCCTTTTGGAAATGTATTGGAAATGAAATGTTTGATGACAACATGTGGTGTAAGGAGGTTTGATTGAATGAGAAATTATAGGGAAGAGAGAGTTCTGGCAGGAAGACGAGTATGTATGAGAGAGCTGAAGAGTGTGTGCTGAAATGGTTTGGACATATGGAGAGGATGAATAAGGAAGGATGGTTAAGAGGGTATACATGTCACAAATGAAGGGAATAAAGAAAATGGGGAGACCAAGGAAGTGGTGGAAGGATGGACTTAAAGATGCTTTGAAGGATCAGGGCCTGATCATGCAGGAGGGTGTGAGGCATGCAAAGAGTAGAGCAATTTGGAGTGACGTGGTTTATGGGGGACAGTGTGCTGTCAGTGGGTTGAACCAGGGCATATGAAGTAGATGGAAAAATTATGGAAAGGCCTGTGGGGTTCTGATTTGTGGATAGCTCTGCTTTTGGTTTCAGTGCATTATACATGACAGAGAGAGTGGATGTGAGATAATGGGGGCATTTCTTTATCTGTTCCTGGCACTACCTCATTGATTTGAAAATGGTGAACATACATGGAAAAAATTCACCTCTTCTATTCTTTTCCATTTAAGGCCTAAGGTTCTTTATCTGTACAACACTACCAAGACTTACATACCTTCAAACATACCATCTTTAGCCTAATGATCACAGACCTCTTCAACACACTCCTCATAGCATCCAAAACCTAAATTCTCTTGTACATGATCCCAGTCTTATCAGATGATTGTATTAACTTTATTCTGTATTAAAACTAAAATCTGTGATTGACATCTTAAGCAATATAAGAACAAGCTCTTACAATTATTTCATAAAGAATCTCATTAGTTTAAAGGTAGTTTGTATTATTTGGCATTAATTATTTATCCTTATTGCTTATGACACTGACTTAATTTGTACATAAATGAAATGCATAACTTACCCCAGCTAAGTAGGTTATTTAGTCATGAGGATACTTTTTATTTGCTGATGAATTCACTGTTTTATCCTCAGAAAATGCAAGATTCGCATTTTGCTGGAGAAGTGATTTTCTTGTCTGGTGGCACAGATGGAATTGATGGCCCAACAGATGCAGCTGGTGCTCTTACATACTGGTGTTCATCAGAATCTGGCATTAAGTATATCAGATCTTCTTTCATTTGAGATTAGTTGATATTTGAATTTGAATGGTCAAAACCTGGAGGAAGTGATGTGTATTAGATAACTAGGAGTGAACATGGCAGTGAATGGAACCATGGAAACGGAAGTGTCATAAGGTGGGAGAGGGGTTAAAGGTTGTGAGACATTGAAGAATGTATGGAAGGAGGGAAAGTTGTCTGAGAGGGCAAAAATTTGTATGTTTGAAGGTGTGGTAGTCTTGACAATGTATATAATATTATTTATTATATACATAATCAGTGTTTCCCTCGTCAGTGAGGTAGCGCCAGGAAACACATGAAGAATGGCTACATTTATAAAGAAAATTAACTACTAGCCAGTTGATAGTTTCCTCTTGAAAAGAAAATTTTTTGAGCTCCTACTTTACATTGTGTTTACTTTTATCAAACAGAGAATATGGATTGAATTATATGTTATTACTAATTTGCTTAATAGGAAAGGGTTACATTTCAATGAAGTGTTCTTGAGAGTACTAGATATGACATTGCTACTGAATGATATAATAAGAGTATTTTTAGGTAAACTAATCAGGCAGCTTTCAAGATTATATAACATATTACAACCCCCACAGGTCCCAACTACAGGAGGCTCGGGAGCAAGGCCTCAACTCACAAGAGTTTCTTGATTCCAATGACTCTTACACATACTTCATGCAGCTGAGTTCAGGGCAGTATCATCTTAAACCTGGCCATACTGGAACTAATGTCATGGACCTGCAGATTCTTTATATTAACCCAAAGTGTTGTTAGCTGAGTGTGCATTATAAAAAGATCACACTGATATATATGCTAAGTCATACAAAAGGTAGGAAGAGGTCCTCTTGTAAAGTAACCTGGATCATATGGGCCTTTCACATACTATATGTATAAAAGAGAAAACGCAAAAAATACCTAGTTATGATTTAACTATTGGTTCCTATAGTATGAAAAGTAATGATTAATGTGCTTGGTTTGTGGAAGAAAAGGTACAATGAAAGTTTTAGATGGACAAATAGAAGCACAACATGCAGATAAGTCAGTACCTCTTGATGAGGTGAGCAAATAGTGACTAATGAATGGCTTGGCTGTTTTTGCTATAGCTGGATTTGAACTTGTGACATAAGCTTTTTTCCCTGAGAGGAGACATGGTTGAGCATCGGCTCACACAAGGTGATCTATGGGATCACCTACAGGTTATTATTTGGCTATGGCATATTATTTCCTAAGATAATATGGTTACTTTGTTTTCCTGGGTCACTGGTCGACTCCTGTTTGAAAGAAAGATACTTTGTGTTGAAGCCTGGTTTCAATTTGCTTTTAAAAAACTGTGTAATACCTGTACTAGGAATGTTATATATACTGGAGATAAAGGTATGAGCATAATTTGTTTAATATATGGCTATGTAGATTAGCCGAGGAATTTTTTTTTTCTGGCAGTTTTCCAAAGTGACAGAACATTTCATTAAAATAGCATTTTTTGAAAATATACTGATGCATTGATTACATATATTCATTTCATTTAGTTATTTTTAAAAAGTATTTGCTTGAGATAGAATAAAATACTTTTTGTGCAACATTTGATTATAAAAAATAATTTTTTATTAAAAATGTTATGAAAGCAAAAAATTAGTGCATCACTGGAATATGAAAAAGGTTAAAAACAGAGGTGAGCTTTAAGTTTGTGAGTGAAAAAAAAAAGATTAGCTGTCACTGTTATTGGTATGTAGTGGAATGATTGTTGTGAGAAGCATGTACGGATAGGGATAAGTGGAGACTTTTACCATTGCCACTCCTTTGATGGGAGTTCCATGAGGAAATGGACATTAGAGATATAGATAGATAGGTTGTGTATCTATCTATCTACATCTCTAATGCATGTTTCGACCTGGAACTCCCTCAAGGGGGTGGCCCTGGCAATGTAGTCAATATAACTAGTGATTCCAGTGTTGCTTCCTAGCCTTTAGTCCTCACCCTTAACAGGACACTGGCAAATGGCAACTCTAGTGCAGTGTTTGCTAAGGCTCCTGCCTAATGTTCCTACCTACTACCTTTACAATGATAATATTCATGTGAAAATTATGATCTTTTAATAAAAGGGTAGGACTTGGGAGGGGAGGTTAAGTCTAGTGTAAAACATGAAAATTGCCAGTATTCAACATCACTTTAGGTAAATTTGGGTTCATTTCTGGTTTATAAGAATTAAAACACTGGAATCTGTTTCAAAGATCTCAAATTATTTTTTTCATCAATATTTACTGTTGAAAACACAACTCATCTTGGAATCAGTTCCATTGCTAAAGAGAGAATTACATTCTAAAAAAACTTACGTACAAATTGAAGATGTACAACATAACCTCTCAATGACGATATTCCACTCAAACTACTATATAACATTTCACCAACCCCCAAACAAATAAAAGGCATAGCATTTCACCAACACCCAAGTTGAAATAAATAGCTCACCCCTGCCTCACACTTCAGCAACCTATATTCACAAAACCCCTACCCACTGTAAACACAGCACTGACAAAACATATCCACACTGTAGTGACTAATCAAGCCCTAGCAATCTCTCTTCCAACCACTCTTAAATTACACTCCACCAAACATACATTCACTTGAAAGTACACTTACAAGAAAAATAAGTTACACTATCTTGCCTGTACTCTGGGCTCCACCTGTATCTTCAACACTGTAAACGTAATTTCAGCATACTGTATCACAATACCCCTCTTGCCCATGATGCAACTTCACTGAGGACTTTGAACCCCTGCTCCTTCATTTTCCTGCACTAAACTCATGGAGACATATACATTATATCACCACGGTTTTCAGTCTGTGATCCCATTCAGTGGATATGGTTTGCTTCCTGAGTGTTGAGGGAGCCCCATTGAAAGGGTTCTAGGGCAAAAAGGTAAGGTAAGATAATCAAAACCTTTACTTTTCCCTCAATAATTCATAATATTTATTCATATTCTTCAATGTTTATTACATTTTCGTAAGCTATTAGCATAAAGGTAGTGAAAATAATGTGAACTCCACTTTTAGGGAAATCAGGAGGTAATTCTTATTAAGTGCATCGGTGAACATAAAGAGTAAAGTTTAACAATGTAATTGCTGTTGAAATTTTCTGACTAATACATCTTCCTATAACACTAAAACTAAGTATTTACATGTGACACCACAAATGGTGTGTTTCATAAATATAAATAATTTAAATTTTGAAGCTTAAGTCTGTGTTGCAAGGTATCTGTTATCTTGAGGCTCAGGAAACTTGGTTGGGAGGGATGGAGATCGCAAGGTAACAATTGCAGAGTATCGCACACCAGCAATATCCACTTCATAAAGTCCGTCCATCACATATTCAGGAGTGACATAATCCATGTTACCAGCTTTGTCATAGTTCCTTACAAAGCCAAGGCAAACCTGAAACACCAGAATGCCCAAATAATTATAAATGTTAAAAGCAGCTTCAAAACAATGAAGATCAATGAGCTTTTTTCCTTCTAAGTGCCTTTTTTCATGTATTCCTGGCACTAACTTGCTAACACAGGAAACTGCAATCAAATATGAAAAAAATAGTTTCTTTTGAAGCTGCCACTATTTCAGATTTTCATACTAATGAGAGGGAGGTGCTATTGGTAGTTGTTATATATATATATATATATATATATATATATATTTTTTTTTTTTTTTTTTTTTTTTATACTTTGTCGCTGTCTCCCGCGTTTGCGAGGTAGCGCAAGGAAACAGACGAAAGAAATGGCCCAACCCCCCCCATACACATGTACATACACACGTCCACACACGCAAATATACATACCTACACAGCCTTCCATGGTTTACCCCAGACGCTTCACATGCCTTGATTCAATCCACTGACAGCACGTCAACCCCTGTATACCACATCGCTCCAATTCACTCTATTCCTTGCCCTCCTTTCACCCTCCTGCATGTTCAGGCCCCGATCACACAAAATCCTTTTCACTCCATCTTTCCACCTCCAATTTGGTCTCCCTCTTCTCCTCGTTCCCTCCACCTCCGACACATATATCCTCTTGGTCAATCTTTCCTCACTCATTCTCTCCATGTGCCCAAACCATTTCAAAACACCCTCTTCTGCTCTCTCAAC
Organism: Panulirus ornatus; assembly: GCF_036320965.1. NCBI lineage: Eukaryota > Metazoa > Arthropoda > Malacostraca > Decapoda > Palinuridae > Panulirus > Panulirus ornatus. The sequence goes on along the minus strand of NC_092247.1, from coordinate 7,392,077 downwards.
CACGCTCTTTTTATTTCCATATATATATATATATATATATTTTTTTTTTTCCATACTATTCGCCATTTCCCGCGATAGCGAGGTAGCGTTAAGAACAGAGGACTGGGCCTTTGAGGGAATATCCTCACCTGGCCCTCTTCTCTGTTCCTTCTTTTGGAAAATCAAAAAAAGGGGAAGATTTCCAGCCCCCTGCTCCCTCCCCTTTCAGTCAACTTTTACGACATGCAGGGAATATGTGGGAAGTATTCTTTCTCCCCTAACCCCAAGGATGGATATATATATATATATATATATATATATATATATATATATATATATATATATATATATATAACTTAACATGCTGTCAATGGACTGAACCAGGGCATGTAAAATGTCTGGGGTAAACCATGGAAAGGTTCTGCAATGCCCAGATGTAGATAGGGAGCTGTGGTTTTGCTGCATTACACATGACAGCTAGAGAATGAGTGTGAATGAATGTGGCCTTTTTTTGTCTGTTTTCCTGGCGCTACTTCGCTGAAGCAGGGGGTAGTGATGCTGTTTCCTGTGGGTCGGGGTAGCATCAGCAATTGATGAGGGCAAGCAAGTATGAATATGTACATGTCTATATGTTGATACATACATGTATATGTGTGTGTATGGGTGTTTATGTATATAAATGTGTATATGTGTGGATGGGCCATTCTTCCTCCGTTTCTTGGTGCTACCTCACTGACATTGGAAACTGGGATTAAGCATAAAAAATAAACGAAATATGTGTGTGTATGCATGTTTATGTATATACAAGTATATATGTGTGTATGGGCCATTCTTCATCTGTTTCCTGGTGCTACCTCACTGACACAGGAAATGGCAATCAAGGATAATAATGAATAATAAAAATATAACTAAAGAACATCAGTCAGGCAACTGATTCCCTGATGAAGCATAAAGTGATGAAAAACCCATCCCTATCAGATTATAAATCACCTTACTGGTCCTCCTAGGTTGATCAGACCCAGCAGAGCAGAGATGAGACTAAACTTAGAGGAGATACAATCAATAATAATCTTACTTGAGTTTAGTAAGATTTCTGGCAAAACTTTCTTCCCACGAGTCCCTTGATACTTGGCATGTGTATTGTTGAGCTCACGTGCAACAATTCTCTGAAGTGGCTGTCAGTCAAAACAGACTGATGTTTGGATTTCCCATGTTTTGAAAGACTCAGAAAGATAGGTCGAGCCAAAAATAAAGATTAATTTGAAAGCAATTCATCCATTAATGGTATGTATTCTTTGATAGTGATTTTCAGAAAGTAAGGGGTCCCTCTGTCTTATAATCTGATTTCAATGTCATCTTTGAGAAGTTCAGTTATTTCTATTCTTGAAATTTTGCATCATTATTTGTTAAGGGGCATCAGATAGTCTACCTTAGCATTAAAAGGATCAATCATAAATCTGATTTGATATCTTTTTTGCAAATCTTGAAATCTTGCTATAAAACTGTCTAACAGATCTTTGATCATATTTGCATATATATATCCGTGCTCTGTAGCTAGTGCTTTTCTGGATTTTCTTTTGATCTTACTCATTGGGAAATGTGTCAGTTCACCATTCATCATCAGTCTGTGAAACAACTGCAGTTTGTTTATAAAAGTAAATCCGCTTTAATCAAGATCAGATAACTTAAACATCCCTTGTGGAGCAACATATATTTAATTGGGCAGCATGTCTGCTAGAAAAGCCAAATCTTTAACCCATCCTGGATCAGTAAGCTTGGGCAGGTTCTGCACTTCTCATCCATAAAAGATTTCAGCAGTTCCAGCAGCATGAAAAAAAGGAGATATAACTTTGCATCTCAAAAGCCATCACAGTGAGCAGTGCATTGGCAGATCAGTTGGGGAAGCTTCATCTAATTCTCTAATCAAGTTTTGAAACTGTGGTTTAGTGCATTTGCATGAGTAAAATTTCAAATGTCCTAGACAGGTTTCATGAAAAGACTAAATCTGAGAGTTTTAGAGATGAGTTGTTCATGATGAATAATTTAATGAAATATCCAAAGTTCAGAAAAGTTTTTGTCAAAATTACAAAGATTGAAACATGGATAGAGCCTTTCCCATTGCTCAATGTAAACTGAGTTTTGCAACTACTGCCATCAATGTCTCTTTCGTATCTTGTCCATAAGTCCTTTCCTTCAGAGAATACAGGATGCTGAAGTAGGAATAAACTTTCTACTTCTTCTTGAGGGTTGTTGATTAGTTATATTGTGGTATACATTGTATAAATATATATTTTTTGTTCATACTTGATCATCATTCCCCTCGCAAGCAAGCTAGTGCCAGGAGCAAATGAAAAAAGCTGCATTTGTTCAGATCCACTCTCTAGCTATCATGTGCAATGCACATATCCCAAATATTCAGGTCCTGATAACCTAGAACTTTCATCATTCCATCCTTCAATCTTTCAGTATACCCTCCCCCTTCCTTCTTCCACTTTTGAGACAAATTCTTTTAGTGTTTCTCATTCATCCTCCTTATTTGTCTGAACCACTTCAGCAGACTTTGGTCAGCTCTCTCTATCAGGTTTAGCTTACTAGGAAACCTCTTTCTAAAACTCTCACTCGTTACAATATTAACCCATCTCGCACCACTTATCATTCTCAGGCATGTAATTTCCAATGATAAATGCAGTGCAATAAATATATTTAGAACCCATTAAATCAAGACCCTTGTGATGAGAAGTAAAGAGGAAATCATTATATGTGTCCAGCAAAGTATATATATGCTTAACCAAGCAATGTTACGTGAATCATTGTGAATCAATGATCTGTTGCAGGGACATATCCAAGGCTAAGTGTGTCAAGAGTAAGACTGAACTTGTTATTTAAAAAGACAAAAATATGGAATCCTTATTAATTTGTAGGAATGTTAATCTTTCATCATATTTGGTCATCAGCTGTAATTCTCATCCCTTATCATGACACATTTAGGGTATGGTGCCTGCAAACAACCACTTACCAAATTATTAAGTGTATATCCATAACCAGTGGTGGTGGTGACTCCAACATGGACACCATCTCGATATATGGGTTCACCACCCCAAGCCCAAGGATCTACTTCTGGGTTGTGGTCCTGGAGTTGCAGTTGTACATATAATCTTTTGACGCCTTCTTCCTTCTGTTGTTCTAAAGCCTTTCGTCCAATGAAGTCTATTCCTTTCTGTAAAATTCAGAGTATAGAAGCATTAGAACTTTACACTTAGTTTTATGCGGATAAGATATTAATTGTACTTATTAATCTATGGGAAAATATCATTTATTTGACTCACTACCAGGTTCTCCTTTAGTCACATCAATGATATAGCAGAACTTGGTAATTCACTACACAAATATGATGTTCTTAAGAAAGTATTTATTCCTGTTTCTACTCCTTTTACTAATTTCTTTATTCATCATTCATGATAACCATTTCCAGCATTATTGAGGCAGCGTCAGCAACAGATTAAGAAATGGCCTCACCCTTTATTACCACATGACACTTATAAGGCCAGCAGATGCTCATTCCTCAAGATGCTACAATGACACTTCAATTCACCCAAGTCTCTAATTTCATGACACAGGGTGATTTGGTGCCGAGTACCCAGTGATGCCCATTCCTTATTCAGAGGCAGTATAGCTTCTACAAGCCTATGATACAGATAAAAAGAGGTGGAGATACACTTGGAGCCAACCGAGGTACAGGTACCCTTTCTATATTCTATATATCTTTGATACCTGTTCCATTCTGGAACTTCCTCAAGGGGGTGGCACGGCAATAGGGGCTCCATAACTAGTGAACTCTAGTACCGCTTCTTAGCTTTTAATGCCTTACCCTTAACATGCTACTGGCAGAAGGCAAGTCTAACAGTGTTTGCAGATTCTTCCACCTTGTTCCTACTGTTCTTTACTGATATTTTTCTAAGTCATTCCATTACAACCGTTACCAAAGAAATAGAGAGAATAGCTAGGATAGAGGGTAGTGAGAAACTTATAGAACATTTAAAAGAAATGTAACAATACATCAATACTGTTCCTTGTTGTTAATATGCAATTGAGTAATATGTCAATAAACAGTGACAAAACTATTTAAAATTCTCAGAGCCAGGAGTATTGAGGGTAGGGATAACTGCTAGTTCATACTTGAACAGTTACCTCTATAGTTGTGTATCAAGCACTGACTTATGAAAATGAAGTACAAATCATGATTTTAGGTCAAGAAACTAACATTGAGTTTAACTCTGAAGACTCGGCCACATTCAAGAGGAGTTGTTGTTGAATCAAGGTCCTGGCCCCAAAATGCATAGAACTTTTCAATCCTCAGAGAACGCATGGCATAATAACCAGCGTGGAGCATGTTGTACTTCTTCCCCACAGACACTAAGTTGTTGTACACATGTAGAGCATACTGAAAAATATTTAAATATTCATAATTAGCGTCATGTGTATAACTGTAAACAATTAAAGAGAGATAACGTTGGAGGGGAATGAAGGAGGACACTTTTGCCATGGCCACACACTTGTGGGAATTCCTGGAGGGGACAGGCATCAGTGATACAGACAGATAAAAAACAAGAAAGATATAGAATGGGGAAGAGAAGAGAGCACTACAGAAAGAAAGAAATGATGAGGCAGGAAAAGTGGGAAGCATAGATGGAAGCCAGAAGAAAAGATGGACAAGGGGAAAGGGACAGAAGGCTAGCAGAAAGGATGGAAAAGGTAGGAAAGTAAATGAGAAAGAAAGGGGGGGGAAGAGAAAGAAAAAAAGAAGAGTCAAAGAGGAAGATTTGGGAAAAAGAAGGAAGGCAGAAGAGTATAATACATTACATTTCAAGAAGAGTATAATACATTACATTTCCAACATTAAAATGATTAATTTTCAACAGGAATTCTGTTGACACAAATTTAGCACAACACAATGGTCATGACAAATACCTCATTTGGAATGTACAAAACCCATCCAAGCTCTCCTGTGTGAGTGATATTCATAGCACGAATTCCACTGGCAAGGCCTACATCTATCTCCTTAAATGAGAAGAATGGGAAGGCCTTTGTTGACAGGTCAAGATCTGTGAGCTCTGACAATACATTTCGTGCCAAAGGACCTGAAAATATAAAATACTTTTTGAGAAAAACTTGTCATTTATATGTAAAACAGAAATTTTGTAGAAAAAAAAAACCTGGGGCAGTTGTACTGTATTTAACATACATACAGAGTTTCCTCAGGAAGATACAGACTGATTTGTATAAAAAAAGACCTGGGGCAGTTGTACTGTATTCAACATACATGAAGAATTTCCTCAGGATGATACAGACTGAATAAAAAATAACAATGAAATAATTACCCTTGTGTGTTTCCACTGGTAACATTTACCATTCTGAAAATCAATATTTCTTTTCTATAAGTTTTTCCATTTCGACAATATAAACAATGTTTAGCTCATATCAAGGATTTTCCTGATAAAGCTATTAGGTGCTTAAGCTAAAGTGTTAATATTTTAGTAATGTTTTAATTTTTTCATATATGATGTTCACATCGTACGAGCATCACCGAACACATAAAGAACTTTACCAGCAACTTATCACATAACATTAAAACAAATCACCAATTTCCCATTCACTTACCCATAATGCATATGGCTGTGTACATGGATGTCACATCACTCATAACCACTGAGCCATCAGCAGGAAGATTTCGCTTTAACCACGTGCCACACCGAGTTTGCTGAATACTAGGAGCTATCATCATGTAGCTGTGGAAATGGGAAATATGCAACTTAACACAATATTAAAAAGCTGTATGTCTACAATACAAATAAATGACTGCAACAACAGTATGTCAGTAATGTGGCAAACATACTTATCCTATAAAGAGACAAACTCGATTAACTTACTGGTTGGGAGCAATACGAGCCAATGAACAGTCATTTTCGTACCCTCCATAAACATTTTGCATACCAGTATGTATAATGCCTCCAACTGGTATGTCAACATCATTACTACACAAGTACTGCAGTGCTTGAACCACATCATTCCCTTTTGACTGTAATGAAATATTAAGGTAAGAAAAAACTTGGTCAACATAAGCATTTATTACTGCATACATATGACTACCTACTTAGAATCAAGAATTTGTGCAAAGTGGGAGAGGTAATCTTAAACTCAAGGGGTTCCATCTCTTAATATTTCTTTTATATCACCATCTACTGTATCAATTTGCATAATACTTATAGTGTATTCTTGCTAAATATATAAGATATTTCTTCTTGTTTAACATGTTTAATATTGGTATTAACAGAAAATGTAATTTCCACTGCTGTATATTAGAGACTTCCATTTAAAGCAAAATATTTAAGATGATTTTATCTTAAGCCAAATCCAGGAACAACAGATATCTAAACTACATCCAAAAAGTCTGATAGTGGCTTCTCCTGCCTTAGCAAGGAAGATTTAGATTTCTTTTCTCAGTACTTTTCCTAATGAATCCATTAAACTTTCATGTGGTTGCTAAAGGATGAGAAGTTAGAGGTGAGGAAAAAATGCAATGTTGGATAAATAGTCTTCATGTACAGAGCATCAGATTGGGGAAGAGCAGTGTGGTTTCAGAAGTGGTAGAGGATGTGTGGATCAGGTGTTTGCTTTGAAGAATGTATGTGAGAAATACTTAGAAAAGCAAATGGATTTGTATGTAGCATTTATGGATCTGGAGAAGGCATATGATAGAGTTGATAGAGATGCTCTGTGGAAGGTATTAAGAATATATGGTGTGGGAGGCAAGTTGTTAGAAGCAGTGAAAAGTTTTTATCGAGGATGTAAGGCATGTGTACGTGTAGGAAGAGAGGAAAGTGATTGGTTCTCAGTGAATGTAGGTTTGCGGCAGGGGTGTGTGATGTCTCCATGGTTGTTTAATTTGTTTATGGATGGGGTTGTTAGGGAGGTAAATGCAAGAGTTTTGGAAAGAGGGGCAAGTATGAAGTCTGTTGGGGATGAGAGAGCTTGGGAAGTGAGTCAGTTGTTGTTCGCTGATGATACAGCGCTGGTGGCGGATTCATGTGAGAAACTGCAGAAGCTGGTGACGGAGTTTGGTAAAGTGTGTGGAAGAAGAAAGTTAAGAGTAAATGTCAATAAGAGCAAGGTTATTAGGTACAGTAGGGTTGAGGGTCAAGTCAATTGGGAGGTGAGTTTGAATGGTGAGAGGCTGGAGGAAGTGAAGTGTTTTAGATATCTGGGAGTGGATCTGTCAGCGGATGGAACCATGGAAGCGGAAGTGGATCATAGGGTGGGGGAGGGGGCGAAAATTTTGGGAGCCTTGAAAAATGTGTGGAAGTCGAGAACATTATCCCGGAAAGCAAAAATGGGTATGTTTGAAGGAATAGTAGTTCCAACAATGTTGTATGGTTGCGAGGCGTGGGCTATGGATAGAGTTGTGCGCAGGAGGATGGATGTGCTGGAAATGAGATGTTTGAGGACAATGTGTGGTGTGAGGTGGTTTGATCGAGTAAGCAACGTAAGGGTAAGAGAGATGTGTGGAAATAAAAAGAGCGTGGTTGAGAGAGCAGAAGAGGGTGTTTTGAAATGGTTTGGGCACATGGAGAGAATGAGTGAGGAAAGATTGACCAAGAGGATATATGTGTCGGAGGTGGAGGGAACGAGGAGAAGAGGGAGACCAAATTGGAGGTGGAAAGATGGAGTGAAAAGGATTTTGTGTGATCGGGGCCTGAACATGCAGGAGGGTGAAAGGAGGGCAAGGAATAGAGTGAATTGGAGCGATGTGGTATACAGGGGTTGACGTGCTGTCAGTGGATTGAATCAAGGCATGTGAAGCGTCTGGGGTAAACCATGGAAGGCTGTGTAGGTATGTATATTTGCGTGTGTGGACGTGTGTATGTACATGTGTATGGGGGGGGTTGGGCCATTTCTTTCGTCTGTTTCCTTGCGCTACCTCGCAAACGCGGGAGACAGCGACAAAGTATAAAAAAAAAAAAAAAAAAAAAAAAATGTCTGAAAAACGAACAGGGTGGCTGGTAACTTTTTGAAGCCCCTAACTGATCCATGGCTTCCTTTGACTGTAAAGAAACCTTTTTAGAAGATCAATTTTTAGTATATTCACACAGCTATTGTATTACAAGGGCATGGATATTGGTTGTATACTTTCTTCAGAATTAGCAAAAGCAAATCTCTAATATCAAGCCAAATTCTTTCTAATACTAGCTGAGGAATAAGGTATAAATATCCAGTCAAAAGAAACAAGATGAATATGGGTTCAAGATGGTGCACTATAAAGATGAGCTTTACTAAGACTATACAACTCTGCCATAAGGGTAACTTATATTTTCTAGTTATGTAAACTTAGTTTAAGGTTAGTAACACTTACCCAAACATCAAACTTTGTAAAAGAAGAATAATCTAGAATGGCTACACGTTCTCTGCATGCCGCATACTCATCTGCAGCATTATAAAACCATGCAGGCTTTGTCCAAGTGTTGGTGGTGGCAATATGAAATGGTGCAGAGTTTTCACTATCACTGTGTGCATTGAAATCTGCAAGAAAAAATATGAAATTATAAATAATACCCAACACTACATTATGATTTCATCTATCAATTCATACTTTATAGATCCTTTTCTGCTGTACAGCTAGGTGACTCATCTACACATACCTACCTATTTATGAGCACTTATGTCAAGATTTTGCCATACTGACATGGCTTACACAAAGCACTCTCTTTATGTCTTGCTCACTGAATTATACAAAGCTTTATTTACATAGTGTATTTCCAAACATTCATGAAGATACATCCACAAAAACACCCTGTCACATCCATGCTTCCTCACTTCAAACCTACTATATCTCTAGCAATCTCTCAGCATATGTCCACACTCACCTCACTTAGATGCAGTCTATGTTATCCTCTCTTTGTCTACATCTTAATACTACTACTTGATCTTACTCATCTATTACTTAATAAGCACTCCTCAAAAAATTAATTTCCCACAAATTTCACAAGATCTCACTATCCATACTCCAAACTCTAAATGCCCTTCCTTCAAAATTCATTACTGCACAACTGTTTGGATTATACCAGGTATTCCACTGTCTGAAACACATATCATACACTCACATGATTCTGTAACACCTAAAGATCACATGTGATACATTGAATTCCTTCCATTTATTACCCTCCTTTATGATTTGGTGCTTGTCTACATTTGACATTATACCTACAATCTAAATTTCAATTCTTTCATCACTGCCAAAAATACTTCCTAAATACTAATGCCTTATAGCTTTTCCATCTCCAAAATATATATGCATTTATATCACAATGCCTTTACATACTGGACAAAGGACAGGAGGTATACTTAGAATACAGAGGCAAGAGTTTGTAGAACACACCTAGTTAGGTGTATGGTAGAGTGGTAACAGAGAAGGTGGTGTAAACACAAAACAGATATGTGTGTGTGTGGCATTTGTGAAACTATAGAAAGCAAATTTATTGGTTGGCAGAGAGGCCTTGAAGAGGGTGTTATGAATATCTGAGGTAAATGGAAATGAACAAAATACAAGGAGAATTTTTATTTGGAAAATTACAGAATATTTATGTAGTACCTACCTAGCTAAAAATACTGATGATGAGATTCTGTAGGAATAGCAGGGCTATTACATGGCACTCACTACAGGTGTTGTTTGTTGACTTGTACTGAATTGGGCTTCCTTGATAAGTTTCTGACATGGTGATCAGGATTATGTGGTTATCTTAGTATATTAAATGATGGAAAAACTAAGGAAGAAGAAAAAAGAGAAAGAAGGACAGAGTGAAGGAGGCTTTGGTATATCAAGGCCTGAATATATGCCAATAGCAAGCATGGGATAGAATAAATTGATTGGTGTAGTAAATAAAGGGTGACATACTGTCAGTGGTTTGAGCCAGAGCACATGAAGTGGTCTAGGTAAACCATGGAGTTGTTCGTAGGGTTTGGCTGTGGACTGTATGGTCTGGTTTCAGTACACTATAGACAGTTGAAAAAGTGGAAGTGTGCTTTGAAACTTCCTCAATAAGGCATGAAAGGCAGTTAGGAATACTGTAAAAGTAATTAAATTTTCTTTATTTCTGTTGTGCCCAAATCTTTTCAAAACTGTTTGTATCTTTTTTAATTCTGTTTTTATAACTGCTGTATTCCAATAAACTGTCCCTAATTCCTAATCCATTTCAAAGCTCTAAATCTTCAAAACTAGGATTTCACTGCTTGTCATAAATTCTCAACACCCTGTGAATGTAAGGAAGAAGCAGCCATACAGATATGATAGTAAAAGTTCAATTGTTTAATCAAGTTGGGAACTGTGGTTGTACAGATACTTGAAGTTGGATACCTGGATTTTTTAAAACAATTGTATTAAAAATGTATCAAATAATGTAACTAAAAAATCATAATTACTTGATTATGCAATACAGTATTCTTTATGCATTCTCATGAGAAAAAAGTAATGAAGTTCCTTTGGAGTTATCAAGTGCTGGCAGCCCATGAATGCATCATAGTCAGCAATGCTAAGTGATGCATCACAGAAGTCATTCTCATGATTTTTGACATGCATATGTGTACATTACATGCAGCAAATTAGTCTAAATATGTTATTGCCAAAATATACTAGAAGTCAATTATTACGCATCTTTACATCATCAATATGTTATACAAGACAACAGAAGGTGTTACCCACAAATTTAAGATCAAACAAAACAGCCAGAGTGTGGCCCAGGGGTCATAGTGTTAAACATGACAAAACATCAACAATAATCTCTTTATAACAGATATTCATCTGAAAAGGATTCCATTACTGATTCTTCTGTGTCCACTCAGGAAAAGTGGTAATTCTAACTCTTTTGAAGTCCACTATATAAATTCATTTGGCTCTATAATCTCTTACCTTCTAAATCTACAGTTTCTTTTTGCAGAAAATAACTGGGACGTTCATATCCCATTACTTGTCCAAATACAGCTCCAGCAGCCTTAAGTCTTGGGAATATTGGGGACATACGTAAGCATCTCCCAGTTGTAAAATCCGCAAAAGGATATGCAATGCTATAGTGAAGCCCTGAAAAAAATTTAGACACATGTATATATATTTTTTCATATTTGATTGCCATTTGCCATGTTAGCAAGGTAGTGCTAGTGCTTGGAACAGACAAAAAAAAGACCACATGTACATATTTACATAAGCAAAGGATGGGATTTAGAAATTTTTCCCTCCTATATCATCACTTTGTAAATTTAGGAACAAAGGAAGAAGACAAGCAAGTTTTTTTCTTGAGGGCTCAGATGGGGAGGATATCTACCACTCCTGGATCATCACTTCCTAAAATTAGGGAAAAGAAATAGGAACCAAGCAAGCATTTTTTCCATGAAGGCTCATATTAGAGCTGGAAATCTACCCCTCCTGTATTATCACTTTGTAAAATTAGGGAGCAGAGAAAGGAGCCAGACAAGCATTTTTCTTTGAGAGCTCAGTTATCTGTTCTTGACAATACCTTCTTTAACCCTTATAAACTCTTAATTAGCAATATGAGGCTGATTTGACCCTGGGTGACAATCCTTTTCATGGTTCACCCAGTTGTGTGTGCATCTTTCCCACATGATGGCATGTATTCTCCTTAATAACATTAGAAAGGAAGGATTAGAGGCAGAACCGTACTGGTACTACACAGTTTTTGTGTGACAGTGGTGCCTGGGGTGTTTTCAACCCCTGATTACCTATATAGCCTGTGAAATTCCTTAGTTATACTTTTCAACATATTTTTATTTGATGATGGTTTCCAAAGCACATGCATCATCCTAGCAAAAGAAATGAAGAACACAATAATTTTTAGCTTCTATTTTTACAATTTTAGTAAGTAAATTTTGTTAATCTTTTTACTTAATGATAAAATGGTACTCAGTGATAAAATAATACAGAAATCATCACATAAAGCTTCTGCTACTTCATTTAATGAGCAAGTAATCACAAAACTTTACCAGTTCTGAAGTACAGCATATAACATTCTAGCCAGACAAACACACTGACACTCACCAGGAACTTCCCGCACACGATCAAGTAAGAATCTTCTATTATTGTGAGCTGGAAGGAAGCGTAGTATATCAAGGTCACAGGCATCCAAGGGGGGAGTACCATTAACTATCCAATCAGCAATCATTTTGCCAATACCACCAGCTGCAGTGCTACCACCACTTCTCAGTCCTGCAGTCACAAAGTAGTTTGCAAGCTGCAAGAACAGATAATATCTAAATTCCATTTGGGATCCTAGGCTGATCGTCAGCTAGTCCTGATAAACCTAACTATAATGGAGCTACCTCAGGCAAAATCCACTTGCCAACCATTTCTTTACATACTGGGAGACAACTGCATAAAATTTCATGAGTATCTGATGTAAGCATGTAAGCTTTTCTAGTTGTGACTAAAGTTGTATTACACGTTAAAGTGTGGCTCATGACAACAGACAGACAAACAATGGATGGATGATGACAAAAAAATGACAGCGATGTATAAATGAATCCATACAAGTCTGCCATGGTATGCTGGTAATACAACTATGAGAAAAGAAACAGGCTTTTCACAAATCTATCTGATTTCATGCATTGAGTGATGACTAAACACATATTTAAATAACTAATCATCTTTATTTTAAATTTGTTTGCCAACTCCTGCATTAGCATGGTAGTGCTTGGAATAGACAAAAAAAGGCCTCACTCCCTATGTCCATTCTCTAGCTGTTATGCGTAATGCACTGAAACTGCAGTCCCCTAACCACAATCAGGCCCCAAAAACCTTTCCATGATTTCCCCTGGCTGCTTCACGTGCCCTCATTCAGTCCAAGGACAGCATGTTGTCCCCTGTATACCACATCACTTCAATTCACTTTATCCAGTGCACGTCTTTCACATTCCTGAATGTTTAGGCTCAAACCAATTAAAACATTTTCACTCCATCCTTCCATCTTCAGTTATGTCTCTCCTTTCTCCTTTTCCCCTCCACTCTTGACACATATATCCTCTTTGTCAATCTCACCTCACACATTCTATCCATATGTCCAAACTATTTCAGCACACCCTCTTCAGCTCTCTCAAACAAACTTCTTATCACCACACCTCTTACCTACACTTTCATTACGTAATCAAACCATGTCATGCCACATATTGTCTTCAGACATTTCATATCCAAAACTTCTGCCCTTTACTGCACATTATCATCCAAAGACCATGCCTCACATCCACACAAAAGCATTGGGACAACTAAACCTTGAAACACACCCATTTTTGCCCTCGATATCATTCTACCTTTCCTAAATTCTACCAAAACCTTCACCTCCTTACTTACTTTATGACTCACTTATGCTTCTATGGTTCCATTTTATGCCAAGTACACTGCCAGTTATCTAAAATGCTCCACTTCCACCAAATTTTCTCCATTCAAACTCATACCCCAACTAACCTGTCCTTCTGCCCTGCTAAATCTTATAAACTTCTTTCACAAACTCTCCCAAACTCAAACACCAACTTCTGCAGTTTCTCACTTGAATATGCCACCACAGACTAACTTCCCATGCCCTTCATCACCAAAAGACTGCATACTTGTCCATCTCTCCAAATCTCTTTCATTTATCTAACAGATGGAAAAAGAAATTATCTTTGGAGAATCATAAAACCATCTCAAGCTAAAAAAAAAAAAATATTTGCCATCATAGCAAACACCTACTTCAGGTGCCATTCCAACTATCCATCTGTGATCAGGAGAAAATGCACAGGAAGTGTTACACAGATGGCCAAGAACAGCATTCTTCATTGCAGGGGCCCGATGGAGCATCTCTTTAAGCAGTACATGGAAATGATCCCAATCCTCAAGCTGTTCCCTTTCATGCAACTGGCCTGTTTGAAAAAACAGAAGGTTAACAAATCCAAATTTTGAGTTATTCACATATAGAAATCAAAATATAAGGTTTACATGCAAATACTAAAGGTACACTTAATTCAACAACAATGATGTAAAACAAGTTAGCATGCTTCATCTAAAGCCTTGAAACATATGGATAAAAGGGATAATCTAATCTCATATTAGGTTAAAAATTAGTGACCATGATAATTCCAGGATATTTTACATGGACCTGGACCACCTTACATTATTGGGTAAACAGAAAAAAAGATGAAAGCTTGTAACTTATGTACATACTGTACAGGACTGATCATTACCTGGAAGATCCCCATGTTCAAATGATGGTTTGGCCCATTTTTCAAAGCCCCCACATAGAAATCCTCCATTGAATTCCCTCATGTAGATGTTTGCATCTGGATCTCTTATGGCTATAAAGAAAATCACAAAAGGTTACACATCAGCAAGACAAAACTAGCATAATGAATTTAGCATTGTATTACCATAAAAGATGAAATCATATGTAAAAGAACAGAGGAAATATATCAGTTCAGAGATATGATAAATCTGAATACCCACTACGTGAGGGAGAAGGCGATGGTCCTTGGTTCAATGATGAGTGTGTAGAAAGGGAGATCATCTGAAAGGGCAAATATGGGCAGCGATGCTGTTTTCTGTGTAGCGACAGGAATGGATGAAGGCAAGCAAGTATGAATATGTGCACATGTATATATGTCTGTGTATGTATACATATACATACACAGACATATATATGGGCTTTTATGTATATACATGTGTCTATGAGTGGATAGGCCATTTATATATTTATATTTATTTTATTTTGCTTTGTCGCTGTCTCCCGCGTTTGTGAGGTAGCGCAAGGAAACAGACGAAAGAAATGGCCCAACCCACCCCCATACACATGTATATACATACACCGTCCACACATGCAAATATACACACCCATACATCTCAATGTACACATATATATACACACACAGACACATACATATATACACATGCACACAATTCACACTGTCTGCCTTTATTCATTCCCATCGCCACCTAGCCACACATGGAATAACACCCCCCTCCCCCCTCATGTGTGCGAGGTAGCACTAGGAAAAGACAACAAAGGCCCCATTCGTTCACACTCAGTCTCTAGCTGTCATGCAATAATGCCCGAAACCACAGCTCCCTTTCCACATCCAGGCCCCACACAACTTTCCATGGTTTACCCCAGATGCTTCACATGCCCTGATTCAATCCACTGACAGCACGTCGACCCCGGTATACCACATCGATCCAATTCACTCTATCCCTTGCCCGCCTTTCACCCTCCTGCATGTTCAGGCCCTGATCACTCAAAATCTTTTTCACTCCATCTTTCCACCTCCAATTTGGTCTCCCACTTCCCCTCGTTCCCTCCACCTCCGACACATATATCCTCTTGGTCAATCTTTCCTCACTCATTCTCTCCATGTGCCCAAACCATTTCAAAACACCCTCTTCTGCTCTCTCAACCATACTCTTTTTATTTCCACACATCTCTCTTACCCTTACATTACTTACTCGATCAAACCACCTCACATCACATATAGTCCTCAAACATCTCATCTCCAGCACATCCACCCTCCTGCGCACAACTCTATCCATAGCCCATGCCTCGCTACCATACAACATTATTGGAACCAATATATATAAGCAGTGAAAAGTTTTTATCGAGGATGTAAGGCATGTGTACATGTAGGAAGAGAGGAAAGTGATTGGTTCTCAGTGAATGTTGGTTTGCAGCAGGGGTGTGTGATGTCTCCAGGACAATATGTGGTGTGAGATGGTTTGATCGAGCAAGTTATAATACGGTAAGAGAGATGTGTGGTAATAAAAAGAGAGTGGTTGAGAGAGCAGAAGAGGGCGTTTTGAAATGGTTTAGTCACATGGAGAGAATGAGTGAGGAAAGATTGACCAAGAGGATATATGTGTCAGAGATGGAGGGAACAAGAAATGGGAGACCAAATTTTTTTTTTTTTCAATTTTTCCAAAAAAAGGAACAGAGAAGGGGGCCAGGTGAGGATATTCCCTCAAAGGCCCAGTCCTCTGTTCTTAACGCTACCTCGCTAATGTGGGAAATGGAGAATAGTATGAAAAAAAAAAGAAAAAATATACATATATATATACATACATATATATATATATATATATATATATATATATATATATATATATATATATATATATATATATACGAAAATTATATATGAATGTGTTTTTGCAATTAAAGTAAAGAAAAGAGTAAACTCCCTTACCTGGCATCATAAGGTCAATTCCATCTAGCGGATGAGTATAGAGAAAATAATGTTCAGCTGGATGAACTGGCACTTTAACATAAGGTTCTGACATCTGCCCAATTTTCCTTGCCCATAAGCCACCAGTATTTACAACATAGTCACATTCTATTGTCCCTCTGTTGGTTTCTACAGCAACCACACGTTGATCATGAACCAAGAATCGAGACACCTGACATTCTTCCACAGCACGTGAGCCTGTGGATGTTGCAATAACAATTAGAATTTTATATCTTTTTAACATTTGTATATATGGATGGGCAAATGCATATATGGATTTAGGAAGTATGTGTATATGTGTGTGTGTGTGTGTGTGTGTGTGTGTGTGTGTGTGTGTGTGTGTGTGTCTGTGTGTGTGTGTGTGTGTGTGTGTGTGTGTGTGTGTGTGTGTGTGTGTGTGTGTGTGTGTGTGTGTGTGTGTGTGTGTGTGTGTGTGTCTAATCACCTATTTGTAAGGTGCAGGGAGGGAGGTGTACACTATTGGGGCCCCCATCTCTCGGACTTCTTTTACTATCATACTTTTTAAACTTCTGTATGCTGTCTGCATTTGCACTTTCATCACTCAATTCCATTAACCCACTCCTATTATTCACTCATATGCCATATAGAATACTCAACATTTTAGATGTCCCAGGCTTTAATTGAATGGAAATCAACACAATAAAGAAAAAGCTCCTGCCTGTCCAACTCTAGTCTGTAGACACGCCTAGGAAGCTGCCAGAAGTCTAAAGACTAACCCCATGTTCAGTTGCCTATATTTGACCATTTCCTTGATAGGATAAAAATTGCAGGCTGTTTGGGGTGAAATATTTTCAAAAAAATTTCTATTATTGAGTGGAAAAGCTGTGTCAGCAATATGGGAAGTACAGAGATGGAAAATGGCATGGGAAAAGGCTGGAACCATTAAAGAATGCCATCTGCCATTTAGGGTGTGGTGTCCAGGAAGGAGGAGAGTTGTGGTGGTGAGGGAGTGTGCGGTGGATAGGGAGGGAGATTATAGAAGGTAGGAAAGCACGGAGTGGTAATGATGGTGAGGGAGGATAGATGGTGGTATTGGTGAGGTAGCCTTCCACAGGAGCACACAAATGAGGGCCTGGTGAGCCTAAATCTGCTAGCACTGTATACATAAAAAGCCATCACTAAAATCTTTTTACAAAGCATCAATATTCCACAAATCTCAGAAGACAATTCAGAAGTATCTTTTTTACTGAACAATGAAAGTCTGAATCCTACTCATCAACACCCATCACTTTCCACCATCCTTTCCTAACAAGCCATTAAAAGTGGCTTCTTGAACAGAAAATGCAAAGGGTTTTTCTTTTCTTTTTTCAGAATATCAGCAAAATCTCAACTAACATTCCTGTGATAAAGATATGACCCACAAAGACACATTTTTATATAAGTCCTTTCTGTTTAACTCTCACTTCATTTATTCAAATCTCAATCTTTTCTGAGACAATCTCTGCCATTATTTCATCCATTTCTTTCACCTTTTGCTTTGTGCTATGGCCCTATCACTAAAATTTACTCACATACTCCTTTTGTGCCTTTTTTCCAAGTTCTCTGATATTTCAGAAAACATCTGAGCATTTAACCCCATCCTTCAGAATCTCACTGATTACCTTAATGAACTCTTAGCAACCTAACCAAATCCAAGTTTCTGTATCACTTTCCTTATCTTTTCACTTTCACTTTTTCTCTCAAACTATGTGTGTCACCTCATTTCTTTTATCAATGACAAAGGAAAATACATCTGCCTTACGATACCTTCAACTTTCAATGTATCCTCAACTGACAATACATTCTCTCTACCTCTGACAGGAATCCCTTGTTTCTGATTACTATCCATTTATCATCATTAAACCTTCTCCCTATTCACTGGGATGGATCAAACAAGAATCCAGGCTGCAGAAATGAGTTACTTGAGAGGAACACAAGGTATGACTGGAAAGAATGACTGGAAGGAATGAAGAAAGTAATGAAGGTGTGTATGAGAGATCTGGAATGGCAGAAATTCTAAAGGGAAAGAATTGTGGAGTGGTAGAGTGGGTGAAATATAATTCTTTGAGGTGGTCTGGGCACATGGAAAGAATGCAAGTTAGGGAGTTTACAAATGAGAGTGCATGACAGCATGATTAAAAGGGATGGTGTGTGAGGAAGACCATCAGTGATATGGGTAGAGAAAGTGAAAGTACTGAAGGGAGAGAAATGGGGACAGAATGCACAGAATGGTGTATGCAGGGAAATCATGTAAGGACAGGGACAGGTGGACACTCTTTTGCCATGACCAACCTCTTGATGTGAGTTCCTGCAAGGAACAGGCAGCTGAGATACAGATAGAATAGATGGATTAATGTCCATCAAAATTCTTCCTCAAAAACATATATATATCTCTATCTTGAGCCAAGCCAAGATATGCTTTCAACAAAATTAGTTTTTCTTGAAACTCAATATAGCAAACTGCTATTCAAATATCCTCCATTAGTGTCAGGGTGCCCTTGAAAATATGATGTTAATAGTATGATTAAAATACATGTGTTGCTGAACCCTATCTGGGAGTGATGAGTCTTCAGCAAGGTTGTATCACTCAGTATAAAGGAAGCAGTACAGTCTTGTCAAGGACATTCTTGCTCCAAAGGAGTCTATCACTTCCTTGCTCCAGCATAGAGTGCAGCCTTGAAACAGAGGGATCTCCATAAAGAAGTTACTGGGGCTACACAATAAAAATAATAAAAATACATGCAGGGGCAAAAAAGTTTCTTCTTACCTTTCTCTAATGCCAATTTTAGAAGAGAATAAGTAAACTTATAAGGGTCACACACACCATCCTTAGGAACCCAAAATGCACCCACAAGATCTGATGTGTTGAGAAGTTCACACTTCTTTGATACCTCCTCAGGTGTTAAAATATAACATTCTGTTCCTCTGGTTCTGTAAATGTTCAAGAAAGAGAACTGATAAAAGATGTGGATTATTTTTTCATGCCATGTCATGTATGTGTAAAAATATATATACAGTCACTCACAGATAAAAGTGAAAAAGAGGAAATATAGGTGAGACCTGTAAAGGATGTATGAGAAAAGATATGAGTACATCTGCAATTAGCTGCTTATATAAGTGGGACAGAGTTAGACTAAGTATCCTACTTATCTGTGTGTATGGGTAAAGAATCTTACACTTTGAGAGCCCAACCTCAAATTCCTATTCCTACTTCAAAGATTTTTCAATACAAGAATATTTTCTTCTCTACTTAGCTTGTTCCACATATCCACTACCCAACTGCTAAGAGGAGCTACATTTCAGACGAAGGTACAAGAAGGAGGGGGAGACTTGATAATATGATGGAAGGATGGAGTGAAGGAGGTTTTGAAGTGTCATAGCCAGAACATTGGGGGGGGGGGGGGGGGGGGGGGGGGGGGGGTGAGCAGCATGCATGGGATTGAATGACTAGGAGTAATGTGTTATCAAAAGGAGAGGGAGGGGATATGTTGTCAATGGACTGGACCATGGCTTAGGAAGCAATCAAGGGAAACTTTGGAATGCTCTGTGGGGCTTGGCTGTGGGTGGCTGGCTCCAGCTTCTGTGCATTATACATGACAAAAGGAGGGTAAAAGTGAGCAAGGGGGCAGTTCTTCGTTCCTGGTGCTATTTCGCTGAGGCAAGGGAAAAAATATCTAAAATTTTCAGATCACCATATCAATATCTTATTATCATAGTTACCTACTTATCTTTATTAAGGAAACTGCTACTGAATCAACCTTTATTGTAAGCATGTAGAAGTTCATTTTTTGACAATTCTTTTCAGGAAAATATATTTTTTCCAGTATGGTATTTTTCTGTATTTCATACTTCAGCAATCCTTCTGTGCATTTATTGATGTGCTGATGCTGAAGCTGATGAGCACAGAAATAGATCAGAGAGATGCTGTTAGAGGAATGATGGATATCAAATGCAATAGCAGCATTTAGTGTATAAAGGTTCTGTGAATGGAAGAAGGCATTAGTCTAACTTGAAGTAAGTTAGTATATCAAGTATGAAATACTTATGTAATTGTGGAATTCAAGTTTCACTTCAACTCGTTACCAAAACCCCACACAGATGAAAATTGCTTAGTACAAGGTTACTAACAGAGACTGATGATCCCTGCTTTTGTGCTAACAATTTTATTTCAGCTGATCTATGGTGGTGTTGCATGATACCCCGATACCCAAGACCTTCTTATACAGCAATTACAGATGAGTTCTCCAGTTATCCTTTAACTATGACATGGAAAGGGTATTACAGTATACTGCAAAGTGTGGATAATATTGAAAAATTTTTGCTGACTGAGCAATATTTGCCTGAGGTGGTGAGGAGTCTAGCAATCAATATAATAAACCTGTTGACGATAAAATTCTATTTGGTGATAAAACGAACAAAAAAAATATTACATAAAAAATGTAGTGACCACTGAGACATACTGACACCAAGCTATGTAGCACTTTGTGCTATTCCAGCAACACAATCCCACTTGGTTTTTATTTTTTCATGGGAAAGCTAAGGCCTATTCAATTTTTTCTTTGCTGTTTTCTTTTTCTTATAAGTTCTTCATTTCATAGGAGAGAAACTAATCTCTCGTTAACTAAAAACAAATGAATCTGGAAGCATCAAGAAATACATGAATCTACTTAATGGGTTTCCACACTGAGCATGGATTGAAGATAGGGATGAGTGATCTTAAGAGTAATCATGTACACCTCAACAAAATTGGGAATGAAATTATGGTTATAGAAATATAAACAGAAAAAATATTCATGAAAAATAATCTAAAACCATACACCACTAGACTACTTTTGCATATTTCTGCAACCAAGCAAGATTGAAAAAATTCACAACATACTGTCTGAACAGCATTTATTTATCTATTATACTTAATTCCTGTTTCCCGTGTCAGCAAGGTAGTGCCAGGAAACAGATGAAGAATGGCCCAACCACTCATATACACATTTTTTTTTTCTTTTTTTGCTTTGTCGCTGCCTCCCGCGTTTGCGAGGTAGCGCAAGGAAACAGACGAAAGAAATGGCCCAACCCACCCCCATACACATGTATATACATACGTCCACACACGCAAATATACATACCTACACAGCTTTCCATGGTTTACCCCAGACACTTCACATGCCCTGATTCAATCCACTGACAGCACGTCAACCCCGGTATACCACATCGATCCAATTCACTCTATTCCTTGCCCTCCTTTCACCCTCCTGCATGTTCAGGCCCCGATCACACAAAATCTTTTTCACTCCATCTTTCCACCTCCAATTTGGTCTCCCACTTCTCCTCGTTCCCTCCACCTCCGACACATATATCCTCTTGGTCAATCTTTCCTCACTCATTCTCTCCATGTGCCCAAACCATTTCAAAACACCCTCTTCTGCTCTCTCAACCACGCTCTTTTTATTTCCACACATCTCTCTTACCCTTACGTTACTTCCTCGATCAAACCACCTCACACCACACATTGTCCTCAAACATCTCATTTCCAGCAAATCCATCCTCCTGCGCACAACTTTATCCATAGCCCACGCCTCGCAACCATACAACATTGTTGGAACCACTATTCCTTCAAACATACCCATTTTTGCTTTCCGAGATAATGTTCTCGACTTCCACACATTCTTCAAGGCTCCCAGAATTTTCGCCCCCTCCCCCACCCTATGATCCACTTCCACTTCCATGGTTCCATCCGCTGCCAGATCCACTCCCAGATATCTAAAACACTTTACTTCCTCCAGTTTTTCTCCATTCAAACTTACCTCCCAATTGACTTGACCCTCAACCCTACTGTACCTAATAACCTTGCTCTTATTCACATTCACTCTTAAATATATATATACATAAATGCTCATACACACATATATACATACATATACATATCAAAATTATTCATACATATACATACACATCCATATACATACATACACATATACATATTTATACTTGCGTGCCTTCATCCATTCCTAGCACTACCCCACCCCACGGGAAACAGCATCGCTTCCCCTTGCTTCAGCATTTATATGCTACTGTAAAATCATATGGATAATCAACCAAGAACAACAATGAAGGAGTTACTCACTCAGCAATGGATTTCATTTTCCTAAAATGTGTTAATCTATCACGTGTACGAGCAAGATGAAGTCCTCCGCACTGTTTCCATCCTGTGTCATGTCCAGCCTCAGCAAGCTGTTGAGCAAGTTTCTGACTTGAAAGCAAAACATTCATTTCTGATCTTATAATCTTTACACCACCAAGGAATCCGGAACCCCTCCATGAGGATGCCCCACCAATTCTGAAAAGAAATAAAATTTTGCTAATAGTACAATCATGACTCATTTATGTTCTTACATTCACATTTTTCTCAGTAAAATTTTGAAGGCATATTCATGATCATTCAAAAGCTAATAATATCATATAATTTTCAGTGAAAAGTCTTTACATAAGAATAGCAATAACTTCCATTACCTTCCTTGCTCCAGCATAACAGTATCTGCACCCCATCCGAGCATAGCCATGTGATAAAGAAGAGAAGTGCCAACCATTCCTCCCCCACATATTACAACTTTTGCCTTCTTTGGAGGGCTTTCATCTAGCTGTAGCAATGATGGCATGTGCAGTCCTGTATGTTTAGAGAAAACAGACAATCTACCCACACAGAATAGTGTAATACTATGGTTACATGCATATTCTGTACACTAAAATTTTCACATTCTCCATCAATTTATGCACATTTTACATACTGAAGGACTTCTATCAAACATTTATCATCCCACCTCCATCAAGAAACCTCCCCAACACCTATACAACCTAATATTGTTCTACCTTATTTCTGGTTTTCCTAACCTTATACAATTACAGTCTATCATCAATTCTACATGTCCAGTATGCCTTTCCATTATTCTGTCAATTACTTTCCTGTACCAATATACATCCCTTAAATTTCCTCCTTCCACACTATACCTGCTCTTAGCTTTTTAGCCCTTTACCACTGGGTGAATGCAATATTGCAGACTGCGATAGAGAAAAAAACAGGGTCTTTAAATTTTCAATATCCCATTATACGATAGTAGAAATACATGTAAAAGTACAGTACATAAATGTACAAACAAGTGAATTACCACATCATTTGGTCATAACATGACATTGATATCAACGCACAAACACCCCAGCGAACGTGCTTTACTCCATTACTAAAAATATACTTCATACTTGTTTGATCACTACAACTTCTGAGATGCTTCAACCCTCCCGCAAAAGTCCAAGAGATTTGTTACATGTGATCTCTTACCTCTAAATCTATGTACTTTTTCGCAGTTTCTTTTGGCCAAGAATTCCTTCATCCACAATCTTACCTTCTTCATGGTCATTCTGGTGATACTGGTGGGGAGGGAACCAGGTACCCTTTAGAATTTCTGCTGACGATGATACTCCTGTGTGAAACTTTTGACTTTGATGTGGGAATACGAGACTCGCATTCCTATACTGGCTGCTCACTGTCCGCAACATGGTTGCCATTTCTTTTGCCTTTAAGAGTACCCTAATCAGAGAGAGATCACTGTGAATAGAAACTCTCTATAAAGCCTGAGTAACAATTAAGCCAAGGATGAAATTTACACATCATATTTCTGAAACTTTTTCATGATTCAAATAAAATTATCTGAAGACTGCATGAAACAGGGAATTGTCATTACGGGATAGTGGGGAGGGTCATGAAGATCAGAGTACATACATGAGGTTGATTAGTACAACAGTAGGTGATATACTTGTAGAAATTCACACAAAATCTATGAGTACCTCACCTGCGCTTCCCTAGGAGCCGAGACTGGGGACAATATGCAATAAATTCTTATGGAGAGAGTGGGAGGCGTCGCCACCAGCCGCCTGGTGTGTCGTCTGTTTGTTTACATTTTTGGGATGGCACAACAAACATTGATATCCTAATGTCTGGGATATCTCAACTATGACACTGAATATCAACAAAAATAGCTTTCCTTGGGAAGGATGGCATTGTCAAAAGTTTGGTTCATTTATATTCGTACAACATTCATTACCAGTTATCTGTTAAAATACATTCCACAAAAATCAACATTTACCAATGACTGGGATATGTATCTAATCCCTGAAAAAATTAAATGCTATGACCAGACATAACACTATCCATAAATTTAGCCATTTTGATCAACATACATTGTGGTAATTTACCGAGAAGAGTAAACTACGTTAACACAGACGGTAAACAAGGCAACTATCATAGTCCCTAAACAACTGCCAATACCGGAACCCCTCGTTGGCTCCCAAAAAGATATCCCAACAGTAAAGTGGAACACTCACCAGCCCTTTAGAAGCGGGCCAATTGTGCTCAAGCTCCCCTGTTGGTCCTGGGCCCCACTGATGCTGCCCACAGGAACATAACCAATGAAGAACGACACCTGACTATGTAGTTAATGCGGTAGTTAGTGGCGCAGTGCCAGACTAGGGTGTATGTGGGTGTGTGTGTGTATATATATATATATATATATATATATATATATATATATATATATATATATATATATATATATATATATATATATATATATATATGAAGGTGGAATGCAATTCGATAGTTCAGAAAACACGTTAAAAAGATTATCTGAACTACTGAATTACGGTATCATCCTCATTAATCTCATCATGGACTAGTGTGATTATCATATGAATCTATCTATTTGTCTATCTGTGAGTAAAGACATGGTACATATATACAAGGTTATCAGACGGGGTAACCCGAGTGTTTAACTTTCTCCCCGTAATACACAAATAGTAATTACCCAATAAGGGAATCATTGCCAAGCCATCAACACCTTAATAAATTTAATAACTCTGTTGAATTGATACTAAATCACTAAATCTATTTTAGTGGGTGAATTTATACAGTTATGAAGTACCAAAGTCAACATAAGTATAACAATCGGCACAACAAATGAACGAAAGAGTGTCTCTCATATCTAACATGGAATAAATGATAATCCCCCAACTGTCTGTGACAAATTACACTAGATTCCTCCAGCACATCTCCCTAGCAATCATAACCGTGAATTTCAAAACACTTTACGGTCAGTTGTCCAGTTATCACTGCCTGAAACAAATTCTTCAATTAAATGTCATTGGGTCGATTTGCAATACTTTACACTTCATAAACTGATATCTAGCTATTGTCCTTGACAAATTACACTGGATGATTACATTTCCCTAACCAACGTTACTGTGAAATGGAATGGTAGTCTCGTACATCTATTGTAGGAATGCATTGTAATTTGTCACAGATAATAATAGGCTGAATTATCGTTATCCCGTGTTAAATATGACAGATACTCGAAAACAGATTTTTTGGTCGTCTTTTATATTTTCCTGTGTCCACTCTAGTGCATCATTACTCTAAAATTACTGTAGCATCGAGTGGTGGGAAGGTGCACACAATTTGATAACATTTTCACTAAACATCTTCGATGTTATAAAAATGAAAAAGGGGCCCTCAAAGCCATGCAGTGGTGAGACCTGATCTTCTAAGGCAGACATGGGGAAAGGTCACTTGTATCTCACTTGTAGCATAAGACTTCGCTACTTCCAGTGGCAGGGAAATGCTGCCTCCTTTGGTTTGAGAAGTTCTTTGACGAGACTCTACTCCCAGTGATACATCCTCGCCAGAGGCGAGTTTTCTTATTACATTCATATTGCTATGAGGAAAAGATGGGTTTATACAGCAGAAATACATAGTTATCTTACAACATGGCTTTAATTGGTCATCAACCATTCTCTATTCGGATAATCATATATAAAAAGAAACAAAATCATATTTACTTTAGGGTATGTTAGAAAGACACAGAGAACGAAAATTAGAAATGTTTTCTTTCTTTTTATATTAACGTAAACTTAAACATATTAAATGCAGGCTGCACAAATACGCATTGTACATGATAACTTCTGCATTACCTATATTTGCTAAAACTTACTTCATTCCTTTATGCTAGGTCACCTAAAGTAGCAACAAGGATAATGACCTTGTACTGAGTTGCATCACTATGAGCTAAAAGTACTGATTGTATTATTCGGCGTTAAGGTAAAGAATACAATAATCATTGTTCAAGGCCAAGACTTGGAGCATTATATTCTATTGAACGATATCAAGTAAGGGTTTATGGTTACGTATATCTGGGAAAATATGAGGCTAATCACGGAAAGAGTGGATAATACAACTGTAGTACATCAAGAGCACTTATGAAAACTAGTTGCCGAAATCATTGTGGAAATATACATGTATTATGTTAGATTC
The DNA here is from genome assembly GCF_036320965.1 of Panulirus ornatus. Classification (NCBI taxonomy): domain Eukaryota; kingdom Metazoa; phylum Arthropoda; class Malacostraca; order Decapoda; family Palinuridae; genus Panulirus; species Panulirus ornatus. The sequence goes on along the minus strand of NC_092247.1, from coordinate 7,365,451 downwards.
TTGGAGATTGCACAGTCCTGCACTGTGTCGTCTGTTTGCTGATGGCTGCTGCACTGTTGCTGGTCCATTTCCATCTCAATAGCTGGGGAGGTTACGTGAGTTTTTAATAGGTTTATTGAATTATGTATAACCGCATTAGCTCATTGTACTTTACTTAAATCCTTCAGTTTCCCTGATATACTAATATCATCACAAGTAATACCTTTCATTTCAAAAAATAAGGGAGAGTAGTCCTCCGTGGATATTTTTGACACCACATCGAACTATATGAAATATCTGCAACATAAGTGCCTGAGACAAGTTTGCCATACGACAATCAGGCAATAACTTGCAAATACGTGGGCAGGCACAGAACACATAAAGAAAGAAACATTCAGGCATTTAAGCACGTATGGGTCTCCGTGGTGTAATGGTTAACATCACTGACATTGAGTCACCACGGGTCAGCCTGGGGTCGGACCAAAATAAGTTCGAATCCTGGGGGTGGCCTACACCCAACCCAAGTGTTCATTCTCCCTTTGACACTCGTCAGTATATGGGTATCTGGCTTATCCTTCAAAGCAAACACCTGATTCACACTTCCTCTACCACTTCTGAAACCACACTGCTCCTCCCCAACCTGATGTTCTGTACGTAAATTCCTTTACCCTCTCAATCACTACTCTCCCATGTAGCTTAACAGGCACACTCAACGAATATATATATATATATATATATAGGGGAGAAAGAATACTTCCCACGTATTCCCTGCGTGTCGTAGAAGGCGACTAAAAGGGGAGGGAGCGGGGGGCTGGAAATCCTCCCCTCTCACTTTTTTTTTTTTTTTTTTAATTTTCCAAAAGAGGGAACAGAGAAGGGGCCCAGGTGAGGATATTCCCTCAAGGGCCTAGTCCTCTGTTCTCAACGCTACCTCGCTAATGCGGGAAATGGCGAATAGTATGAAAGAAAAGAAAAGAATATATATATATATATATATATATATATATATATATATATATATATATATATATATATATATCAAAACAATAAACTTTTCCCTGAAAAACGAGATAACTAAAAAGAGGAAACGACGGAATCTTTCACGAACCTCTCTGTCCTGGCCGTCTGCAGGAGCAGGAGACAAGGGAAGGGCGTGGGTGTGGGCGGGGCAGATGGCCGTGTCACCGTGCTGGCTGGGCTGAGGGGACACCTTGTGAGCCAACGATTAGGGAGGAATCTCACAGCCTCCCCAGCCTGGCTAGGACGAAGATGGCTCCTGGGACGGACCGGGGAGTGTGTGTGTGTGTGTGTGTGTGTGTGTGTGTGTGTGTGTATGATACAATGTATGTTAATTATGCTACGTAATGCCGTTTAATATGTGTACGATAAATTTGTATTTTTGTAAATAGCGACTATTTCATTGTGTGTGCAGACCGTATTGATATAGGTATGATGGCTTCGTGTATGAAGAATGTTTATATATGTGTGTATATAGGTGCTTTGCGAAGGTGTCAGTGTAATGGCGACGAAGAGGAAGGCATGGGTAGTAAGTCTAGGTATTTTGGGGTGTAATTTTGGAAGGCTGGGAGTTGGAGGAGAATACGAGTCTTTTTTGGAGGGAAGGGCAAGGGGCGCAGGCGAGGTGAGTCACTTGCTGTTTCCTGATGACGCCGCGCTGGTAGCAGAGGCAAATGAGGAACTTCAGACATTTTCTATGGGATATAATTTTTCTGTGAGATTCAAAAGTGATTAAAAGCGAAATAGACTTCATATCAGAAAACTAAACTACATGCGTCTGCCGTAAAAAGGAAAAACACATGAACTTTTTAGTAATATCTATAAATATTAGGTCCGCTTGTGAGATTAAACTGAAAATTAAGTTGAACGATTGTTCTAAAGTGAAATTATCTTTGATACTAGTAACAGTAATCCGTAATCAAGCTCATGAACTCTCTGTGTGTAGGTTAAAAGTTTATATATGAATTCTGGCCTGAAGATCAATCAATAATTGATAATCAATACAATCCAAAACCATACGTCAATACACACAGGTAGAAATCTCTTTTACCCTTTACACATTCTATTATTTATGTCTTATAAACGATTCAACTCTATTACTAATATAGAAATTTTGAGCCAGTGCTCTCCCAATCCTATCCAGTACTTTTAACTTGGGATTCAATCACAAAGCAGTAATCTGGGCTTATGGTGTCACATACATGTGTTTAAAACTGATAATCCGGTTTAGACTATTGCAAAGGATTCTGTAATCTGGGCGTGTTAACCGTACACTGTGTCTGAACCGGACTTTTCAGTTTGATTCACATTTCTCTGAAGGTCCGAATTTCATGGGGAGCTCAGGATTTGCCAGTTTGTTTCTCTATAAAAACCCAGAACTCGAAGGTATGGAATAAATCTGGGATTCATCTGAAATACATGAATTTATTCTCCACTCGTAACCTCCCAGTTCCATTGTGTCTATCTGTTCTGTCTGCAATCATACCAATTTTCAATATGATGGAGGATTTACGGTTATATCTTAAAGTCTATCATCTGCCCTCCCTCAGGTGTACAATGTAACTCGACAGAATTCAGTGTGTCGTCATACTCAATCCTTCAGTATGTCTCCTGGGTTATATCATGTCACTATAACGTAGTATAATCTAAGGCATGATCTTGAGTACATCACGTCTCGCCAACGCAGTATAATCTAAGGTTATCAGTTACAGCTTAAGTACCCATCTTGTTTCTTAATTGCATCACGTTACTGTAGGTTATCGACGTCTTTTTAAATTATATTTCATGTATTGTGCAATCATCTGAACACACTTAATATAATTCTTGGTCATCGATTACATCTGAAGTCTTTTCCATCCTTACAGTGCATCAGGTTACTTTATATAACCACAGACTTTTTCTTGTATAACCTAATAACTAATAGTCTTCCTCACTGTTACACTCCAGTTTTCCTACAACCAGCGCCCTGCTCTCATAAGACAGCTTGCAGCGTCTAACCCTCTCCAGTACAGTCAGATACTATATAATAAGATCTTTCCTTGGGCTTCGGGATCCGTCATTGAAACTCGAATAAAAGGCTTTTGATCTTCCTGTTACGTATGAGTCAGCCCTTAAGCGCCAGAGAATCAATCAAACCCTTAAGCACGACGGTGCGACCCTTGAGCACGACGGTACGGCCCTTGAGCACGACGGTAAGACCCTTGAGTACGACGCTACGGCCCTTGAGCACGACGGTAAGACCCTTGAGCACGACGCTACGGCCCTTGAGCACGACGGTAAGACCCTTGAGCACGACGCTACGGCCCTTGAGCACGACGGTAAGACCCTTGAGCACGACGGTAAGACCCTCGAGCACGACGGTACGGCCCTTGAGCACGACGGTACGGCCCTTGAGCACGACGGTACGGCCCTTGAGCACGATGGTAACAGCCCTTGAGCACGACGGTACGACCCTTGAGCACAACGATACTATCCTTGAGAACGACGGTGCGACCCTTGAGCACGAAGGTACGACCCTTGAGCATGAAGGTACGACCTTTGGGAATACTGAGCTGATCTTCGAGGGCCAGATAGGTCACTGAGAGGTTGTACCGCCTTGACTGATGTAAGGGTTAAGAATGAAATGAGGTGAAATGAATGTTGGGAGTCGGCAGAAGTATGAAGGAGAGCCATGAACACATATATGTATAATAATAAATAAACGACTGAATAAAAACAAGAAAATTAAGGGAACAAAAAATGAAATTAATAGGAGCATACACCTACATACATAAATGATAGAAACATGTAATTATACGTACATAATAAGAGTGTGTATGTTTAGGGACTTATCTTGAACACTTTGTAGATGTCTTGACACAGCCCATACAGGAGATGATAACCTGCAGGAACTGGGAAATGACCAACCCGTTAACGGGAAATGAAAGACTACAGGGACTGGGAAATGACCAATTTACTCACTGACATTTGGAGATGAAAGGACGGGGGGCAGGGGGTGGGGTGAACTGGGAAATGACATAAAAAAAATCAAATTCTCGCGAATGAATTAATTCTATTTGCTCGCTTTTTGGGGGGCGAAGGGCGGCTAACGTATGCCTTTAAATGGAAACAAATGAGGATCGGTGAATCGTTCTGTTGTCGAGTCTTTGTTGTCACTATGTCCCGAACTGTCACCAAGGCTTGTAAATGATTCAGTCGTGCGACTGACGCTGCAGTCGAGATCCTCCATCTTTCTCTGGGAAATCTGACCTTTATTGGAGACAACGAGACACTGACCAGTAGCTGAGGTATCGGACGCGTGAGTTGAACATTCATGCCGACTGAATGGGCGGGTCTGTAGTGGATCCTGGAAATAATAAAGTAGAACCGATATTTATCCTTGATGAGGAGGGGAGTGTAATCATTACGGATTACGGAAGAGAATAAAAAAAACGTCTGATTTCTGAAGGTAAACGTTTATATATTTTTTACCAGATTGGCCTTTATTTTTTGAGGAAAAAAAAATGATGAAATTTGAGTAGATATATAAAATCACATAGATATCGCATCCCTTCACACGTATATATACTAACTTCTTCGCGGACGTCAGACAGGGAATATAACTGATTTAATGACATCCTGGTGTGGCAAAATCAGAGTGGATTCCATGGTTTAAATGCTGCTGTTTGTGGTCTTCCTTTTGGTAGCAGATGTGTGACCCAGCGACGAGGAAAGGTGACCATCCTCTTGAGAACGACGGTACGACCCTCGAGCACGACGGTACGACCCTTGAGCACGACGGTACGGCCCTTGAGCACGACGGTACGACCCTTAAGTACGACGGTACGATCCTTGAACACGACGGTGCGACCCTTGAGCACGACGGTACGACCCTTGGACACGACGTACGACCCTTGAGCACGACGGTACGGCCCTCGAGCACGACGGTACGACCCTTGAGCACGACGGTTCGACCCTTGAGCACGACAGTACGACCCTTGAGCACGACGGTACGATCCTTGAGCACGACGATACGACCCTTGAGCACGACGATGCGACCCTCGAGCACGACGGTACTGAACTGACAAAACAGTTTAGCACGAAAGTACGACCTATAACCTGACCCTTAAGTCGTTAGGTCAAAGGCCACGTCACTGAACCCAACGGTCGCACTTGTCGCGCTTAAGGGTCGCACCGACTTGCTTGAAGGATGGCATCGTCGTGGCCAAAGGCCGTGCTGTCGTGCAAACTAAACGACCACAGGAGACGGGTCGTTGGCCTTCGTCCTCAAATGTACAGGACGTGTTGAATCTTGGAAGAAACTTAAGGTGCGTCTGAAACACTTCGTTGACGAGGACTGCCAGCTACACCCCCAGACCTCCAAGGTGTCCTAACATCGAGTCCGACAAGGGCATCAGATATCATTCGTTCGAACAGTTATCTAATGATAAGAAAAAACCCGTGATTATTTTTGGAACAAGGTTGAAGCCTCATCTTCTAAGTTTCGACACGAAGATTTGAGTCTCATAAAAATATTGACAAAGTCACACATGCCTCTATATATCCATGATATTTATATTCTTTCTTTTATTCTATGTAATATCAAAGTTTATTAATACCGGCTCTCTAAGTACGGTTCCCACTGTATATACATCACCCGTTACTAAAACTTAGTCGATTATCGCACCCGCTCGAGCCTGGGAGGTCAAGATGAGGAAAGAAATTAGGTTATGTCTTAATGTTAATTACTCCTTCCCTCGGCATACAAATAGTGTGTGTGTGTGTGTGTGTGTGTGTGTGTGTGTGTGTGTGTGTGTGTGTGTGTGTGGGGCTGCCCTCACCCCAGGACCCTGGAGTGAAATAACGCCAGGCAAAAGCATTCTCAAAACAAACTTTCGGAAGGAAAACACATGGGGTAAATTACTGTACAAAACAAGAGGGAAACAAAAATAGCGGGTTACAGTGCGAGATAATGAAGGAGTTAATCTTGTGGGCAAGACTGCGACAGGGAAGCTGGGCGGAGGAAGGAGAGCTAATCTGCATCTAGTGCGCAGCCGGACGAGCCCAAGTGGGGGTGGGTCAAAGATCTTGTCGCCCTACTCATTATCTCTTATTTACATATTTTCTTTTTCTGTCGCAGGTCGACAGCTTTTTTTTTCCTCCCGCGCTCCTGTTTGTTTCTATGGAAACTTGCGTGGATGATCCCGTATCGAAATGGATTTCTGGGATGAAGTAGCGTTTGAGGGTCGTATCGATAAGAGCCATAGGGACGAAACAAAGCTGGCAACTCTGGCTAGTGAGAAGGACATGGGGCGGAGTCAAAATTTGAGTCAGTCTCCCGTGAACCGTCGGCGGTGGAGTACACGTTCTCTCCCCTCCTGACACTGTGGCACTAGCGAGACCTCGCGAACACTGTTAGTCGGTATTTGTTAGTCAACTTAAGTGGAGGAAAGAGAAGGTCTAGCGCACCTTGACTACAGTGAGCAGCTCTGTTTTGTATATAGTATTCTACACCTCTAGCAAGAATTGCTGGAAAAGCATTGTTACTCGAGGAACTTGGAAAATTCGCTTTCGAGAAGGGAAACCGAAAAAAAAAAATTCTTTTTGAGACGACCCTGATAAAAGGGAATCCGGGCGTGATCTTATGGTGTTTAATACATGTATAAACGACGAACTCAAGACGGGAAATAAGCACTGAGATACGCATCCTACAACCCGCATCCCAGGACGACCACAACAAGCACACAAAAACCCCACCACCACAACCCATACCAACAACAAACAGCCAATTCCCTGCATCTGTGGGGGGGACGAGTCGGGCTCCGACACAGAGACCTTGGCTCAAGCGAGAACCACAGAGCCAACACAACCCCCGCAGGCAGTGTTGCCAGCCTAGCCCGCTCCCCCTCCCTCGGCAACGGGGCAACACTAAGCCGTGAGTTTCCCCTCCCCACAACAACCCCCTCTGTCTGCTGCTGTCGTCCACCCTCCTGCTCCTGCTGTGGGAGGTGGAGGAGGGCCTGCGGCTCGTCGTTGGCTGTGGCAGGGCGACCACGTGGCTCAGTAATTTCAACACCGCTCCGCCGCCGTGAAGGACGCCAGCCGTGAGTGTCGCCCACACCAGCTCCCTGTGTCTCCCTGCTTCGTGGCTTCCTCTCCTTATCAACTGATATTTCTAGACAATTTTTTTCCCCTCCCCTCCTGTTCTCCAGATGTAGGTGACTGTGGCACCTGTAACAGCCAGATAACAGGACGTTTGAGTTTGTGACGAAGGGAATCTACTGAGGGACTGATCAGTAGAGACTGGAGAGTTTAATTCTTAGAGATAGACTTGCAAAATTTTTTTTGGGGGGGGCTGGAAGGAAGAGTCTCTTTTTAAGAGCTGAAGTTTACGGAAAAATTTATTAGTGGGTTGGGCGAGCGATGGTCAAGCACTGGGAAGTAGAAGACGAGCAAGCGGGTAACAAGCAAAAGGCTTTTGACCTAATTGCATAAATGCGTCATCGTCAGCCAATCAAGTACGAGAAAACGCAGACTCCGCCCTCGTGACGGTCGTCTGGTTTTAATTAATGGTTTTAGGACGAGATATAATAACGGGTCAACGTCACAATCACAACTGTCATTATGAGAATATATAAATATCAGATCACGCTATATTATACGTTCTTGTAATCATCATGAACTGCCTTTAAATGTAAATATAATTGGAGATGGGGAAATATATTAAAAACTGCTTACTTTTTAATCTAAAGAAAGTTTAAACATAGATTAAAGAAAGTTGAAAACGTAATTTCGAAAAATAAAAGAAATAGAGATAGTGAAACGCAGAGCGTCATCTCCGTAGACTTTCTCGCCATTTTTTCCCCGTTTATCCTTGCGATCGGCCACATCCTTGACCCCACCTCCCCTCCCCCGGCAGCGCCCGACCCACAACCATCTTGTGTACATTCATGTCACTGTGAGGATCAGTTTGATAATCCTAGTCTGGGTTAGTTGACTCTAGGATTTGATCCGGCCGACAGCTTGTGTTTGAGTTGGTTGAGTTCGTCCGGTGTGGTGGTGGTTGTGCCGTACGTCTGCTTCGTCCGGTGGGTTGTAGTCCCATGGGTTTGGTACTCCCGCTAGGCTGTGCTTCAGCTGGTTTGGTTTGTGTATCATGTTGTAGTTCCGTTGGTCTGGTTCGTCCAGTAAGTTGTAGTTCCTTAGATTTGCTTCGTTGCTTCGTACAGTCGGTTGTAATTCCTTAGATTTGCTTCGTCCAGTCGGTTGTAGTTCCGTTGGTTCTCTTCGTCCAGTCGGTTGTAGTTCCGTTGGTTCGGTTCGTCCAGTCGGTTGTAGTTCCGTTGGTTCGGTTCGTCCAGTCGGTTGTAGTTACGTTGGTTCGGTTCGTCCAGTCGGTTGTAGTTCCGTTGGTTCGGTTCGTCCAGTCGGTTGTAGTTCCGTTGGTTCGGTTCGTCCGGTTGGTCGAGGCTCCGTCGGTGTGGTCCACGCAGTGATATCCGCTGGTTTCACCTCTACGTAGTCTTGCCCGTGAGACTAAATCATAGACTTTTGGTCAAGGAGATATTTCAGGGGTCTCGTCCCTCTCCTTCTTGCTGCTGTAACCTGGCGCTGTAGTAGCGGTAGTCTACACTGTAAGCTACAGACATTCTCGATCGCTGTTTCCCGCTTAGCGATTTGAGGGACTTTTGTAATCTTGGTCACAGCAACTCTTAAGTCCTAACACTGCCTTTGAAGGCATTATTGTGGGGTGGGCCACGTCGTTAAGTTTGGATTTGAACTTTGACCCTCAGTCAGGTAGTTAGATATGGTAGTTATCATGCTCAGCTCCGCGTGTGAACGACGGCCACTAGCGAGGCTGTATCACTAGGCAGTTCCCGGTCGTAGCCACTCAGAAAACCAGTCATGCACCCGTTAGTACACTCAGACACCACTCCTACATGATGCATGATTTCTCTCAGACATCCCGTCATGCCGCTCAGACACTCAGCCATGCACTCATTACCGGTGTTTAATGCATGACTCCTACGATCTAACATCTCTCACACAAATCAACCCAGTGTTACTTTCATCAACCCTGACCGTCTCGGAGAGAGATTTCTCATTCGTTCAACTATTTACCATCACATCCTCCCACTTATATATATATATATATATATATATATATATATATATATATATATATATATATATATATATATATATATATTAGAATATACCACGGAACAGGTTCACTAGCATATCTCTTTTTCTTCGCCATGGAGTATACGATATATGATAACCATACCATTCTTAAGTACAGAAAAAATAATACTGTCTCACTTGCGTTTCTCAAAATCAGTTTTGCGACGTAAAATGTTGAGTGAAGGATATGTCTGTCTTCTGCGCCAGCCGACCCGTGACCTGCCGGACGGCACCGCTGACAGCGAATCTTTCGATGATTTTTCGTTCCACCTTACTAAGTTACATATGAGAGATCATCCTAACTTAATGAGGTTAGAGTAGGGTATTTTGTGAATATTTCAGGCCAGGTTAATCTCTAGATGACGACGGAACGACCGTTGTACAAGACGGCACGGTTCTTAAGTGCGACGGTACGACCACAGACGAAATCGGTGCTCTTCTTAAACACGACCATATGACCCATAAGAACGACGAAAGCCTTCTTAAGCACGACGACACGACGGTTTGAAGGCTATCAAAGTCATTATATCCACAGGTTGTACTGCACTGCTGAAGGGTCGTACCGTCGTGCTCAAGGGTCGTACCGTCGTGCTCAAGGGTCGTATCGTCGTATTCAAGGGTTTGAGATATCCGTATCATCAGTGTACATGACTTGTAATATGAACACGACCCAAAATATGACAACAGAGAACAGAATCATCATGATATTGAACAATGATTTATTAGCACAGAATACCAACGTTCCATATTTCAAACTATCATTAAACCTACGTATTTCTAGTATTTGATAGCGTCATTCTATGTAATAGAGTGTTAGAGTCTACATCTCGACCTGACGATTTTTTCAAACAATATCTTTGGACCAAAGTTGATGTATATTTGATAATATCTTAACCTCACAATAAATTTTCTTCTAAGATTTTTTTTTAGATTGATTTTGCCACTTAACTGACACACACTTTCCTCGCCTGTTTCAGGGTTCAGTGATTATCAACGATGGCTCATATAGAGTGAAGTAAAATCCGATGCAATTTTTTTCTGAGTGCTGCAGGAACCTCATAAAGATAGATGGGAATCCTGGAGCAGTATATATATATATATATATATATATATATATATATATATATATATATATATATATATATATATATATATATATATATATATATGCGCGTATATGTGTGTATGTTTCAATGTATGTGTCGTGCTTCAAAGTCAGGGTAGTAGATTATCTGGCTTAATCGGCCATTGACCTATTAGCAAACAGGCTGAATTTTCGTGCATTTTTCATTTTCCTTTACCTGATGTTTATAAACTGTTGTAAATCAAAATTTCAGAGAATTCATTACGTATAAACCACGGCTAACCTGATATACCCTTTGAAATCATATGTTTCGGGAGAGACAGCTCAGTTGTCTTGGCTTTCCTTCCAACCAAATCTACTTTGATATAAGTTCACGCATTTTGAGAGAAATCATTACCACGACCTTACATGAATGAGCATAACTAGTGCCATTTACAAAGAATATAATTAATGAAACTACAAGACGAACTAAACCTTCTCAAAACCAGTTTCATCTCTAAAACAAACTGAAACTTTTGAGTGTGACCTCACTCCTTCCTTCACGCTGTCGCACCAGGCTCAGGCACTCATTCTGCCACATGCAAACATCAGTGTCTGCAGAGACACATGGATGTTTTACCTAGATATAATCTCAGCTTTATATGTTCATGTTACTAATGGGTTGAATTGTACGGCTTTGAAACTAGTGGCATAAGGAATTGGATACAGAAATTGCGTTTCTGCTCTGCTAAATTTAACTTGGTTACTGCTCCCTCATTCCAAGATGCTAAACAAATCCTAATCAAGAGAGGAAAAATATGGTAAGTGTGGGGAAAAAGAACGATTATTGGAGTAAGGAAGGAAAATGAGTTGAAGTATGTAGAGAGGATCCGTCAATGTAAGAGCAAATAAGATTTATGACTAGAGACAGATTATTCATGGGGAGAAGAAAGAGGTAAGGGGATAGAACAGAACCCTGAGGGACTCCACAATCAACAAGACAAGAGGGGAAGTCCCTGCGTCAATGGCAACGGCGATGGAATGACTAGAAAGGAAACGATGCAACGGGAAACGGAGAGAACCAAATTTAAGGAAATATAGAAAGCAAAGACTTATGCCACACTCTGTCATATGGTTTGGCGATGTCAAAGACCACAACAGAAGGAAGACCAAGCGTGAGTCACATGGGAGAAAAGATCACAAACAGACTTTGCGCAGCGAACGCCGTATTAGAGAAGTGAAAGAAGAAAACGAAATTCTTAGTGCTAAAGAGAGTGAGAGCTTGAGAGAGCTTTCCAGACAGCAGAAGCAAGAGCGATGTGGCGATAGTTAGAAGGGTTAAAATGGTTCCTTTTCTTAGGGATGGGTTGCACCTAGTGAAGCTTCGAAGAGGAAGGAAACGTAGGGTTTAAACACGGAAGGAACAGACGTGCAAGGATAAGTGTTAGCTCAGAAGCACACTCACTTAGAACAAGAGGAGGTACACCATCTGGACCATACACCTTACCCAATCGTACCAGGGAGAGGACTCGGAAGACTTTGCAAGAGGAATATACAGGCGAGAGGATAGGCTTCATGGAAATAGACGAAGAGGGGGATGACTAGATGTGAGATCATCCAAAGCTTTCCCATACATGCTCTTACTTCCACACTTCTCTTTCACCTTATCATTTCCTACGTGTTCAACTTTCCTTGCACCACATATTGTCCTCAAGAATTTACTTTCCAAAACAGTCCCCTTTTTCGTTCTTTTTGATCCACGGCCCATGACTCGAATCCATATAACACCGAACGGGTCAACTATTCCACCAAACATATCCATTTCGCCCTGATACAATGAGCTCTTTTCCCACATACTCCTCATATGCCCAAGACTTTACCCTCCTCATCCACATGGTTACTTTGCCTTCAAAATCACACCCCAACAACATGGATTCTTTCCACTGCTAGACTAAATAACCTTACTTTTAATCACCTTACTTTAATTCAAACTGACTCTCAGCTTTCTACTTTTACACACTCTTTCCAAACTCAGAAACCAGCTTCTGCAGTTTCTCACATGAATCCGCCACCAGAGCCGTGTCATCAGCATACAGCAACTGACTCGCCTTCAAGGTCCCATACCACTGCCAATAGGACTGCAGACCTACTCGTCTTCCCAAATCCAATCCCTCAATACCCCATTCATAAACATTCTATATATATATATATATATATATATATATATATATATATATATATATATATATATAGTGCTTCAATGTGTGTTTTTGTGTTTGAGTAGACATAGGTGTGCTTACATTCGTTCTTGTAAACATCAGCATGTTTGCCTAGTCCAACGGGTGGTTGTCCTTGTGTTTTTGTTTTGCTCGCCTTTGTGTGTGTGTGTGTGTGTGTGTGTGTGTGTGTGTGTGTGTGTGTGTGTGTGTGTGCAAAAGTTTATTTGGACGTGTTCTGACCTTATTTTTTTCACCCTCCATCCCCCCTCCCCACTGAGTCTGTTGCCAACCCGGTTTCAGCGTGGTCAGCGATATACGGGTCGGAAATCCAGGTTACGTCGCTGTGATATGTCCAGCTGTCGTCTCTCTCTCTCTCTCTCTCTCTCTCTCTCTCTCTCTCTCTCTCTCTCTCTCTCTCTCTCTCTCCCTCTAGTGTGGTGTCGCTAGTATTTCTAGCGTTTCTTGCTACCACTCGACGAACGTAAATGTATCAGGCTTCCCTCTGCGTCCCGAACCCCATCGTTCCATTCAGCAGATTTCCATCACTCCATCATTTTCTGATTCTTATCAGTCGATTGCTCCATCATCGCTGGAGATCCCTCCATCACGTGAACTCCCCTCCATCAGCCTAGTATCTCCTCATCATTTACCTTAATCATCGTAATCTTTCTCCATCGGCATAGTCTATCCTTTCAGTGACTGTCCATCAACTTGCTTCCTCCACCATCCCTCTTTCTACATCCCTCAACTCCGTCATCCTAGTTTTTTCCATCGCTCATATTCGTCCACATGTGTCTTGAAAAGCTCTATCGTTCTAGTACAACTGTGGGAACAAACGATGGTACAGCTAGGAAAATAGATAACCGTAGATGATATAGAACTATAGATCGTATTTCTATAATGTCTTCTTAAGGCGGTGAGGAAAACAGAAGAGAAATGTACAAGCAAAAGAGGAAAGCAAAACTGGTTCGTTCCGTTCCTCGGACGCAAAAAGGAACAACAAACGCATTTTTCAATAGTTTGTTGCGGTTGTGTCGACTAGTGTCTCCCTCCCTCCCTCACCTTGACGTGTGCCTCCCTCACCTCAACATGTTAGACGGCATTCATCTACTCCTTCTTACTTCATTTTCCTTCCTTGGGACTTCTATCACCATGGCTAGTTGTTGCATCTATCATATATATATATATATATATATATATATATATATATATATATATATATATATATATATATATATATATATATATATATTAGATTTATCTTTATATCTGTATAACTTTTTTTTAGCGGGATAATATATCGCCCCGGTATTGCTCCGGTTTCAGATATGATAAAAAAAAAGGTTATCATTTACCCAATATATTATATATCTCAGTTGTATCCATAACTTCCTTCATTTCCTCTTCTTATCCAATAGATTTTGTATTCATCCTGCGGAACTGTATCTCTTCCGATTGTGTTGAATTATTTCGATAAATTGTAAGTTGCATCTTTTGGCTTCAGGGTTCCACACCTTCAGACCACACATCAACAAAGGACATGAGGTAATATATAGCTTTCATTAGCTTTAAGGATAGCTTGACAAGCAGTGCTAACACAAGGACGACCGTGTAGCTAACACACACACACACTCCCAGACCAGACTCAGGAGACCAGACGTGGTGAACTGAAGAGAAACTGGCTCGTGAGTGGACGAAACACGGTTGTATACGATCAATTACGGTAAAGGTAAATACCTTACTAATGTATAGTCTTGTCCAAGTCCTGACCTTTCCTATAGGGGATTCAAGGCGAAGACTTCCCCATACAGGAAGTGGGGCGGGCGACCCGCCCACCTCACAGCGACCCACCATCAACACCACAGCGCCCCACCATCAACACCACAGCGCCCCACCATCAACACCACAGCGCCCCACCATCAACACCACAGCGCCCCACCATCAACACCACAGCGACCCACCATCAACACCACAGCGCCCCACCATCAACACCACAGCGACCCACCATCAACACCACAGCGCCCCACCATCAAATCACTGACGAGGTCACGACCTATTAAGAAGTGATCGTGATTTTCATCATCGATGTAAGTGGCAGGGTAGAAAGTGAGGAGAAAATCAAAGGAACAACGTAACATTCCCTAGGGAACACCTGTAGCGACGTAAGATCAAAGGAACGACGTAACATTCCCTAGGGAACACCTGTAGCGACGTAAGATCAAAGGAACGTCGTAACATTCCCCAGGGAACACCTGTAGCGACGTAAGATCAAAGGAACGACGTAACATTCCTCAGGAACGCCACAAATGCGTTATGATCTAAGGAACGGCGTAAAACTCAACAGAATAAAACATGATGGAGTTCCAACCTCACAACACAGCATCATCAGGGAAACCATGACGATGAAATGCACTTCAGGTTATAATGACATCAGCGAATACGCATCAAACCTCGTATATTACTGTAGCCCAAGATTATGAACGACCAACAGCTTTTTCTCTTTAATCTTGCGATGATAAGAGTGGTTGTTGAGCTGTTAGCGTCTCGCACTCAGGTATGGATGGTTGATGGTGTCTCATATTGTTGTGTGTGTGTGTATATATATATATATATATATATATATATATATATATATATATATATATATATATATATATATATATATATATATATATATATATTGCTCTTCTTTTTCTTTTTTCCCAGTATGGTAACGAGTGGTCCTTCAGTAAACATGAAGCTGGTATTGACGTGTGTTTGTACGACACCCTCGACCCTACGATCGCACGGTAGAACGGAAGCAATATGCTCACTACGGTAAACAACCTGTAATCCGGCCGTCATACAACCGGCTGGTACAGTTATCCGATTTTTTTTCAACGCGGGTCAAGATCGGGTTATATAAGTCGGTTACCAGGGTAGCTATATCCGATGCTTGTATGTGTAGTTCGTATAAGAAGTTGCAACGAACTCACACCATCCACTTAACCGACTTTTTCAGGTAACCGACTATTCCCAGGTGCCATTTAAGAATCGGATGTTACTCACAAAAAAATTCACGGACGGGAGAGGAGCGGTCACGAAAGACGTCCTTAAGGGTCAGGTCAAGGGTTGTTGTCATCGTACCTAAGGGTCATAATGAAATGCTCAACGGCTCTACCGCCGTCTTTAAGGGTTCTCCCGTCGCACATAAGAATTCTATCACCGTCCTTCAGAGGCCGGGTCACATACACTGACGAATAGGGGGCTCCCCTTTACCATCCCCCCCTCCCTCATGTCCACCTCTCTCTGACCCCCATGCGTGAGGACTAATGACCTAATTACCACAGCCCCTGAGGGTCGTTTGTGCTCGCACGCTCTGTAATCGAAGCTTCTGAACTGTGGAGAGTTTCGAGCGTCCGACGGTGTGTTGTTTTTCTGAGCCACGTCCAAATGATTTCCCCGATAATTTACTGTGGACTTCTGGTCGAACATTTCACGATGCACGACCTTTGAGCATGGCGGCACGACCCATTGAGTACGACTTCTGAGCACGACGACGGTACGACCCTTAACCATGCGTGAATGGTGTACGGGCCAAAGAGCGGGAAACTAATCCCTTATACGCACCGCTCACTGGTCGTCTGGTCTCTTGCTTCAGGGGCTGTACTGATCTGCGTATGATAACAATGGCGTTCAGTCTCTTAGGGCAAGACGGAGCGTATGAAGCCCATCATCCATCACCACATAGATTTTAGCGCAGGTTTACCCGCTGGCGAGAGGCGAGGTATGAGGCTGGCGGAGACCTCTGACCCCCTCGACCACCGCAAGATTACGACGGACTCGTTCTTCAGAACCGCCACTACAGAAGATGATTAAGGGCAGATATTCCTCCAGCCAGCGTAGGAAGATAAGACGCCCACAGCTCGTAAGACAGTAAGATGAGGTGAGGGAAGAATCCTTACCCTCAACGCACCACAGAATTGTAGGAACGACGTACATCCTTCAATATCAAACACAGAAAAGCATCTGTGACACAGTCCTTCACTGGGGGAAGAGGGAAGCGAATGTGAGGCATAGAACGTTCAAATACTTTGACACCAATATTCGTTGGTGTCAAAGTATTTTCCACGTACGGCATTCAAAAACCTGACTGACTGACTGCATTAACTGAGTTCAAGCTTTGCCCTGAGAAGGCTTTATACTGTCGTACTCAAGGTAGTTAAGATGGTACTTAAGGGAACATCATTAATCACTCGTGAATATGAACTGGGGAACGAATGTCAAGTTTACTAGCTCGTTGATTCAAACGTTCTGATCGGGCATTTGAACCACTGATCCCACTGGGGAGAATTCACATACTCTTGAACATGAATCAGTTCATATGTAGGGTTCACTCATTCAATAGTCCAAACGTTCTGCTCAGATATTGCAGCCAGTGAAATCACGAACTCATGTAATCTCAGGTACTTAGCCATATAACGGAGGAGGAGGATGAAGATGAAGAAGAGGAGGAGGAGGAGGAGAGAGGTCTCAACAGAGATCACCATCTCTCAAGAGACCCTGATAACCCCCACTGATAGGACGACAGTGGGACAAATATCGGTTTTCCATCAGCACTTGAAGATATGTTGCCGATATCTAAAACGTGGCCATTTCGTCTCATAACAACGTTTTCTTTGCATTACGCATGACGTAGTGGCATTGTATTATGGTCGTGTGTTTCAGTGGTGTCTGACCACGGCTTTTGGGGTTTGGGAGTAAGTTGATTTCAATTCAAATCCAGGTCTCTCTATCTCTCTCAAATGTTCTATCATATATATATATATATATATATATATATATATATATATATATATATATATATATATATATATATATATATATATATATATATATATATATATATTCCCCAATATTTGGACATCTCTCTACAACCTTCTCTTGTCTTCATCTTTTTTTCTAACATGTACCAGAAGTGTTGGCAGACAGCCCCTCCTCGCCCGACCCAGCCTCACCCTCCGTGGTCCTCCTGCCTCCTGACGGAGGACCGTCACCTCAGGTATCGCTTTCTCAGCACACTGGATGTTGTGAGGCGTCCCTTGGCTCCCAGCCCCTCGGACTCTCCTCTGCCTCTTACACGTTCCCTCAAACTGCAGTGTCCAGTTGTCGATTTACTTATGCAATTACCTATTCATACTATAATGATTGGGGGCTCCACACTCAGGGGGGTCCTATTTTTCGAGCAATCTTTTCTTCTGTCGTACAACTTCTTAAATCTATATGTCGTCCGAAAGGTTGCCACGTTATCCGAAACTGTGTCTTGCCTCGTCAGTACGACCATACAAGTCGTTACCTCCCATAGGTACGACTGCCAGGCCGTTCATACGTCGCGCTTAGGGATCGCATTGTTGTGTTCAAGGTTCCTACCGTCGTGCTCAAGGTTCCGTACCGTCGTGCTCAAGGATCCGTACCGTCGTGCTCAAGGATCCGTACCGTCGTGCTCAAGGATCCGTACCGTCGTGCTCAAGGATCCGTGCCGTCGTGCTGAAGGTTCCGTACCGTCGTGCTCAAAGCGCGATGGCCTATGACCATTTACCGCATCACTGAAGTCTCATTTTATCGCTAATGTAATCCAAAAACCCTCCACCCAGGGGGTGCCATTACTTTGCATCACCCTATTTCCAATAGATATACATATAACCTCAAGATATAAGAACCTTTCTCTCGGATCTAGAAGCCTTTTTATCCTTATCTCTCTTCCACAGTGAGATCACGCCGGTGATAAACACCGTTCCAATAATGTCCCGTTTAGCATGTGCTATCGGTACCAGATAGAGAGAAAAAAAAGAAGAGGAAGAAATATCTTTTCTGAAGATGTGACTGAACCCGACGCTATTGACGGCAGAAACGAGTCCCGTAAGACATTATTCCTTGGTTGGGTTATCTCTCGATCTATAATGAAGGAGTAAAACTATAGCTCCAACCAATAGTAGGCTCACCACTCTCTTATTGAGGGCCAGGTCCCGGATCTTGGACAACCCCCTCTCTCTCTCTCTCTCTCTCTCTCTCTCTCTCTCTCTCTCTCTCTCTCTCTCTCTCTCTCTCTCTCTCTCTCTCTCTCTCGCTCCTCCCTCCCTGGGTTAACTCGAGCCAGGTAACAAGCTGTCGGCTGAGCAGCTGGCTGGCTGGCTGGGCCCGTCGCCACTATGGTGCTCTTACCCAAGACCCTAAGTTGTTTTACCCATCTATCTACCAAGCAAAGGAAGGATGAACGGCTGGGGGAGCTGTGTGGGACGTCTACTCCGCGCCGGGGATCGAACTCGGTTCACAGGATTTAGTAATTAACAACACTAACCAGAGCACCACATAAGCTCATAAACTGAAATATGCTTCCCGTATTAATGTCTACACTAAATACATGATCTTGTATATTGTATTTATGACATAGCTGTATAACCATTGAATTTAGGTATTCTTACATTTTCTGAATGCATTTTCTTTTGCATACTCCTGCGTGCACGCATCTATGTATCCTTGTGCATAGAAAACAGACACATGGACGTACATGAATGCGTGTTTGCCTCTGTACACAAACTTGAATTAAACCAGCAGGCTCGGTACGAAATAATAAAAAAAAAAAAAAGAGGACAGAACGGGGAGGGGAAAAAACATTTTCAATTTAGTGATTTTTTTTTTCTTTTTTTGACAAGGACGTCGAGCATCACAGATCACCGAGCTGGCGGCATCTGGTGGTAATCTGGCAGGAAGTCCGGCCAAATGTACTGGTGAGCCCGCCGTTATGACGGCCAGGCTCGGCCCGCCCGCCCGTTAATGCGAAAATAGTTTTGCACGATTACCATTAACACGACAGTACATTATACCTACTGCTAATGTGAATGTGCACCTTTACATCATGACTCACCGGCTTGTTTGTGCTGCTGCCTAGCTGCAGGAATGTATATATATATATATTTCATGTATATATATTTGCCATTTCCCGCATCTGTGAGATAGCGTTGAGAACAGAGGACTGAGACCTTGAGGGAATATCCTCACTTGGCCCACTTCTCTATTACTTTTTTTTTTTTTTTTTGGAAGAGTAAAAAACGAGAGGGGAGGATTTCCAACCCCCCACGCTCCCTCCCCTTTTAGTCGCCTTCTACGACACGCAGGGAATACGTGGGAAGTATTCTTTCTCCCCTATCCCCAGGGATAATATATATATATATATATATATATATATATATATATATATATATATATATATATATATATATATATATATATATATATATATATATATATATATATATGCAAGAGGTGAAAAAAAGGGCAAATGAGAGTTGGGGTGAGAGACTATCAGTAAATTTTAGGGAGAATAAAAAGATGTTCTGGAAGGAGGTAAATAGGGTGCGTAAGACAAGGGAGCAAATGGGAACTTCAGTGAAGGGCGTAAATGGGGAGGTGATAACAAGTAGCGGTGATGTGAGAAGGAGATGGAATGAGTATTTTGAAGGTTTGTTGAATGTGTCTGATGACAGAGTGGCAGATATAGGGTGTTTTGGTCGAGGTGGTGTGCAAAGTGAGAGAGTTAGGGAAAATGATTTGGTAAACAGAGAAGAGGTAGTAAAAGCTTTGCGGAAGATGAAAGCCGGCAAGGCAGCAGGTTTGGATGGTATTGCAGTGGAATTTATTAAGAAAGGGGGTGACTGTATTGTTGACTGGTTGGTAAGGTTATTTAATGTATGTATGACTCATGGTGAGGTGCCTGAGGATTGGCGGAATGCGTGCATAGTGCCATTGTACAAAGGCAAAGGGGATAAGAGTGAGTGCTCAAATTACAGAGGTATAAGTTTGTTGAGTATTCCTGGTAAATTATATGGGAGGGTATTGATTGAGAGGGTGAAGGCATGTACAGAGCATCAGATTGGGGAAGAGCAGTGCGGTTTCAGAAGTGGTAGAGGATGTGTGGATCAGGTGTTTGCTTTGAAGAATGTATGTGAGAAATACTTAGAAAAGCAAATGGATTTGTATGTAGCATTTATGGATCTGGAGAAGGCATATGATAGAGTTGATAGAGATGCTCTGTGGAAGGTATTAAGAATATATGGTGTGGGAGGCAAGTTGTTAGAAGCAGTGAAAAGTTTTTATCGAGGATGTAAGGCATGTGTACGTGTAGGAAGAGAGGAAAGTGATTGGTTCTCAGTGAATGTAGGTTTGCGGCAGGGGTGTGTGATGTCTCCATGGTTGTTTAATTTGTTTATGGATGGGGTTGTAAAGGAGGTAAATGCAAGAGTCCTGGAAAGAGGGGCAAGTATGAAGTCTGTTGGGGATGAGAGAGCTTGGGAAGTGAGTCAATTGTTGTTCGCTGATGATACAGCGCTGGTGGCTGATTCATGTGAGAAACTGCAGAAGCTGGTGACTGAGTTTGGTAAAGTGTGTGGAAGAAGAAAGTTGAGAGTAAATGTGAATAAGAGCAAGGTTATTAGGTACAGTAGGGGTGAGGGTCAAGTCAATTGGGAGGTGAGTTTGAATGGAGAAAAACTGGAGGAAGTGAAGTGTTTTAGATATCTGGGAGTGGATCTGTCAGCGGATGGAACCATGGAAGCGGAAGTGGATCATAGGGTGGGGGAGGGGGCGAAAATTTTGGGAGCCTTGAAAAATGTGTGGAAGTCGAGAACATTATCTCGGAAAGCAAAAATGGGTATGTTTGAGGGAATAGTGGTTCCAACAATGCTGTATGGTTGCGAGGCGTGGGCTATGGATAGAGATGTGCGCAGGAGGATGGATGTGCTGGAAATGAGATGTTTGAGGACAATGTGTGGTGTGAGGTGGTTTGAGCGAGTAAGTAACGTAAGGGTAAGAGAGATGTGTGGAAATAAAAAGAGCGTGGTTGAGAGAGCAGAAGAGGGTGTTTTGAAATGGTTTGGGCACATGGAGAGAATGAGTGAGGAGAGATTGACCAAGAGGATATATGTGTCGGAGGTGGAGGGAACGAGGAGAAGAGGGAGACCAAATTGGAGGTGGAAAGATGGAGTGAAAAAGATTTTGTGTGATCGGGGCCTGAACATGCAGGAGGGTGAAAGGAGGGCAAGAAATAGAGTGAATTGGAGTCATGTGGTATACAGGGGTTGACGTGCTGTCAGTGGATTGAATCAAGGCATGTGAAGCGTCTGGGGTAAACCATGGAAAGCTGTGTAGGTATGTATATTTGCGTGTGTGGACGTGTGTATGTACATGTGTATGGGGGGGGGGGGTTGGGCCATTTCTTTCGTCTGTTTCCTTGCGCTACCTCGCAAACGCGGGAGACAGCGACAAAGTATAAAAAAAAAAAAAAAAAAAAAAATATATATATATATATATATATATATATTTTTTTTTTTTTTTTTTTTTTTTTTTATACTTTGTCGCTGTCTCCCGCGTTTGCGAGGTAGCGCAAGGAAACAGACGAAAGAAATGGCCCAACGCCCCCCCCCCCCCCCATACACATGTACATACACACGTCCACACACGCAAATATACATACCTACACAGCTTTCCATGGTTTACCCCAGACGCTTCACATGCCTTGCTTCAATCCACTGACAGCATGTCAACCCCTGTATACCACATGACTCCAATTCACTCTATTTCTTGCCCTCCTTTCACCCTCCTGCATGTTCAGGCCCCGATCACACAAAATCTTTTTCACTCCATCTTTCCACCTCCAATTTGGTCTCCCTCTTCTCCTCGTTCCCTCCACCTCCGACACATATATCCTCTTGGTCAATCTCTCCTCACTCATTCTCTCCATGTGCCCAAACCATTTCAAAACACCCTCTTCTGCTCTCTCAACCACGCTCTTTTTATTTCCACACATCTCTCTTACCCTTACGTTACTTACTCGATCAAACCACCTCACACCACACATTGTCCTCAAACATCTCATTTCCAGCACATCCATCCTCCTGCGCACATCTCTATCCATAGCCCACGCCTCGCAACCATACAACATTGTTGGAACCACTATTCCCTCAAACATACCCATTTTTGCTTTCCGAGATAGTGTTCTCGACTTCCACACATTTTTCAAGGCTCCCAAAATTTTCGCCCCCTCCCCCACCCTATGATCCACTTCCGCTTCCATGGTTCCATCCGCTGACAGATCCACTCCCAGATATCTAAAACACTTCACTTCCTCCAGTTTTTCTCCATTCAAACTCACCTCCCAATTGACTTGACCCTCACCCCTACTGTACCTAATAACCTTGCTCTTATTCACATTTACTCTCAACTTTCTTCTTCCACACACTTTACCAAACTCAGTCACCAGCTTCTGCAGTTTCTCACATGAATCAGCCACCAGCGCTGTATCATCAGCGAACAACAACTGACTCACTTCCCAAGCTCTCTCATCCCCAACAGACTTCATACTTGCCCCTCTTTCCAGGACTCTTGCATTTACCTCCCTTACAACCCCATCCATAAACAAATTAAACAACCATGGAGACATCACACACCCCTGCCGCAAACCTACATTCACTGAGAACCAATCACTTTCCTCTCTTCCTACACGTACACATGCCTTACATCCTCGATAAAAACTTTTCACTGCTTCTAACAACTTGCCTCCCACACCATATATTCTTAATACCTTCCACAGAGCATCTCTATCAACTCTATCATATGCCTTCTCCAGATCCATAAATGCTACATATAAATCCATTTGCTTTTCTAAGTATTTCTCACATACATTCTTCAAAGCAAACACCTGATCCACACATCCTCTACCACTTCTGAAACCACGCTGCTCTTCCCCAATCTGATGCTCTGTACATGCATTCACCCTCTCAATCAATACCCTCCCATATAATTTACCAGGAATACTCAACAAACTTATACCTCTGTAATTTGAGCACTCACTCTTATCCCCTTTGCCTTTGTACAATGGCACTATGCACGCATTCCGCCAATCCTCAGGCACCTCACCATGAGTCATACATACATTAAATAACCTTACCAACCAGTCAACAATACAGTCACCCCCTTTCTTAATAAATTCCACTGCAATACCATCCAAACCTGCTGCCTTGCCGGCTTTCATCTTCCGCAAAGCTTTTACTACCTCTTCTCTGTTTACCAAATCATTTTCCCTAACCCTCTCACTTTGCACACCACCTCGACCAAAACACCCTATATCTGCCACTCTGTCATCAGACACATTCAACAAACCTTCAAAATACTCATTCCATCTCCTTCTCACATCACCGCTACTTGTTATCACCTCCCCATTTACGCCCTTCACTGAAGTTCCCATTTGCTCCCTTGTCTTACGCACCCTATTTACCTCCTTCCAGAACATCTTTTTATTTTCCCTAAAATTTACTGATAGTCTCTCACCCCAACTCTCATTTGCCCTTTTTTTCACCTCTTGCACCTTTCTCTTGACCTCCTGTCTCTTTCTTTTATACTTCTCCCACTCAATTGCATTTTTTCCCTGCAAAAATCGTCCAAATGCCTCTCTCTTCTCTTTCACTAATACTCTTACTTCTTCATCCCACCACTCACTACCCTTTCTAAACAGCCCACCTCCCACTCTTCTCATGCCACAAGCATCTTTTGCGCAATCCATCACTGATTCCCTAAAATACCTGGTTTAAAAAGCGAGATATACATAAGTATACTTATGTAAGTAGGAGAGATGGCCAGAGAGCGTTATTGGATTACGTGTTAATTGACAGGCGTGCGAAAGAGAGACTTTTGGATGTTAATGTGCTGAGAGGTGCAACTGGAGGGATGTCTGATCATTATCTTGTGGAGGCTAAGGTGAAGATTAGTATGGGTTTTCAGAAAAGAGGAGTGAATGTTGGGGTGAAGAAGGTGGTGAGAGTAAGTGAGCTTGGGAAGGAGACCTGTGTGGGGAAGTACCAGGAGAGACTGTGTACAGAATGGAAAAAGGTGAGAACAATGGAAGTAAAGGGAGTGGGGGAGGAATGGGATGTATTTAGGGAATCAGTGATATATATATATATATATATATATATATATTATCCCTGGGGATAGGGGATGAAGAATACTTCCCACGTATTCCCTGCGTGTCGTAGAAGGCGACTAAAAGGGGAGGGAGCAGGAGGCTGGAAATCCTCCCCTCTCGTTTTTTTTTTCTTTTTTTTAATTTTCCAAAAGAAGGAACAGAGGGGGGCCAGGTGAGGATATTCCACAAAGGCCCAGTCCTCTGTTCTTAACGCTACCTCGCTAATGCGGGAAATGGCGGATAGTTTAAAAGAAAGAAGAAAGAAGATATATATATATGTGCATGTATGGGTATGTGTGTGTGTGTGTGTGTGTGTG
This sequence comes from Panulirus ornatus, assembly GCF_036320965.1. Lineage (NCBI taxonomy): Eukaryota > Metazoa > Arthropoda > Malacostraca > Decapoda > Palinuridae > Panulirus > Panulirus ornatus. The sequence continues at coordinate 7,340,698 of NC_092247.1, read as the reverse complement.
TGTGTGTGTGTGTGTGTGTGTGTGTGTGTGTGTCTACTGGACACTAAGGCCGTTAATGACACCCTCAGTGATCCCCGACGCCGGTGATAATTAATGCGTCTTCGTAATTACATGTTGATGAGGGGAAATGACCCTAGTTAGATTCTGAACGTTATGTATTCCTCACATTCAGCCGCTGTGGTGCGCACTGCCACACTCACAGAACTACTGGCCGTATGTATTCTAAGGGTACTGCGCACTGTGCAGGACTGCGCACACTGCAAAAACACGCATAGGACCATCCTCCACACATTACAGTACGGTACATGTCGTTTACTGCGCACATAACTATACTGCGCATGTTGCCACATTCCTCACATGGCCATACTGCGCATGTTGCCATATTCCCTACATCACCATACTGCGCACATCACCGTTCCGTGCATACTGCCACTGCCCATATGACCACACCGCGCACTCTGACATACGCACACTTCACCACACTATCCGCATTGCCGCGGTGTGCACGAAGCCACACTGCGCTCAGTAAAGCTGTGCACATGATACCACGCTCCACACGGCACTGCCATGCTGCGCACACATGACTAATCTTCAAATCAATGGAAAAATGGGATCCAAGAATTTTTTCCCCTGTGTCTTTGAATCCCGAATAATACGCTACCATGCATAGGGGTCACGACGGGGATTTCATTGTCCCAGCAGCTTAATTTATGTTTATTTTGAGCGGTGGACAAACTGTGGTGGGGTGCGGGGGGGTGCTGTGGGGGTGTGGGGGTGATGTGTGGGTGTGGGGGTGTGGTGTGGGGACAGACAGTGCGCGTGTGGTGTGGGATGCGGTGGTGGTAGTGTGGTAGCGATGCGGCACAGGGAGGGAGGAGGAGCGATGGAGGTTATGATGATTTCGACCACTTGTAATCCCATTATATCTACCCACCAAATCCCTGTCAACTTTTAAAGTGGGATTTCATTTGTCATCACAGCAATGGGGAACGTAACGAGATTAGTGCAGCCGGCGGCTGACGACACGGTGATCTGTGTCTCCGAAACCTTCTTTGTTTTTCATGGAGTCCCGGTGGATGTGAATGATACAGCAGGAATCATGACTTTACACTCACATGCATCGAGGAACCACACGTATGTATAGATCCGTGGAGACGTATGGCGAAGTGGTACGGGTATTGCATGGGTCTAGGCTGGATGAAGACTGCGGAGCGCTGGCTCTGCAAACATGAAAATCTGGATTTTATTGAAAAACGCCAACATATGAAAATCTGCCTTGCAACCTCGAGCTCAGGTGCTTATGAGACTGTGATGAAATGAATTAGGGTAGGAAGAGGTGCTGACATCTTCGTCCTTGAACTATACAAAATGAAGAAAGAGAGTAAGAAGGAAGGAAGGAAAAGGAGTTATATGACCAGTCTGTAGGGGAGAAAAAGGATGCAGGAAAAGTGAGAGAGCTAGAGGTAAATAACAGAAATAGACAATCGAAAGATAAGGAAGTTCTATCCAGGAATCAGTCACAAGAATGACAACAAGGACACAGGCGGACCAGATTAAGGACAGGAAGGATCTATACGACACCTGGAGGGAGTCGGGAAGGTCACTGTGTTCACTACATCTCGCTAGGTGGCGTAGGTGAGAGTGGGAAGTGATCAAAGTTGCACGTTCGTTTCTGCACCTTCTCTAGCAGTCTCTTTTTACAATGGACAAGACGAGGAAGACCCGGCGGGGAAAGCATGAATAAGTAACGGGAGAGTGAAAGTTGTAGAGGTGTTCTAAGGTTAAGAAGCTGGAGATGCAAATGCCATCAGTCGATGAAAAAATATAGGGTCGATATTTAGTTTATCATCTAGAGTGAGGATACGGAGTGTGGTGGGCGGGAACACCTTGGACGAGGCTGAGGGGGCCTTGTGAGACACTAGGAGATGGGACGTGTTGGAGGCGAGTCTAATGTGAATGGCCACATAGCCTTGTTTGGTTGATAGGGACGTGGGATTGTAGTGGCCCAGTTCTGGAGGATGTTCAGGAGGGCCATGTAGGCAAGGGATATGTAACAGCTCGACGAAGACATCAATGGTGGAGTCATCAATACTCTTACATCATTTATAAATAGGAAGAGGCAACACATGCCTCCCTTTTTTATAGTTGTTCGGAGAGGATGAGGTAAGGACGTGGAAATGACTCTGCTGATCTTTGTGTTCTGGTCGACTCAGCCGGAGGCTCGGATCAAGTTTGAGGTCTTTTGTTTTCGAGTTTGTTGTCAAGGAAACTAACGAGGCAGTGGGCGGTTAGAGGAGGTGTTAATACTAGCAAATTGCCGAGGGTCCACGAAGTTTGCTACATCTGTTTAAGCTCAGACAAATGCTAACCTTTCACAATGTAGGTAGTGAATCGTGGCTGATGGCAGTAAATCGTAAATCACGAAGAGACAATGGAATTCTTGACTTCGATGTCGATATTGGGAAAGCCTATGAGGTCTTCCAGTCAGTGAGGCATTTTGGGAGATGGAGGCGAAGCACTGATGATCGAGCAAAGGTGTCTGGGTGGTTCAAGTCAGTGCCTGTAGTGGAACATATTACCTCAAAGCTTTGCATCCGTCTGTCGACTTCATACCTTGCATGCGTCTTGGGGATGAAGGGCTAGGGCGTATGCAAGACGGCAGGTAGTGTTAAGATGAGGTAACTTCTGGCAGATGGCGGCGAAGCGATTAATGATAAGTCATGTTTCTGTTCATGTTTCAAGTGTTTCACCTCGTTTAGATTGTGTTTCAGTGGACATAAAAGATAACTCGAATCTAAAGAATGTTTCAGTCGTCTTAAGATATACATGAAATTAGAACTATGAAGACATTTCGTTTCTGATTTGCATTTACAGTATTTCCAAACACAGGAACAATATATACTGAAGGTCATGAACGCGCTGGGATAAAAACTGTTCCCTTGAATGACATGTGATTCTCTATTCCATGAAACAGTAATGGGGAATGAGTGAGAAAGCAAATACTAAAGGGGATACATAAGCGAAGTTCACAGCTGCAGATGAGTTTCTAACTGTTGCACATTACGACAAATCATCATGTTTACATATACGTAGAGGGACCATTCATAATATTTTCTGTGCTTGGCATAAAATCAAATCATTACAGTATCCGACAAGGATATGTAAAAGTTTCATTACAGGCAAGAAAAAAGTTGAAAATAACTTACGGTTAGAATTGTTTAAAAGATTCTTAATGTCAAATGAACAATGCAAGCCATTCTGTCGTTGTACAGCTGGAGACGCCACTTATATAAACATGCGAGCGACTCTCTGTTCCGAGTTCTGTTTTTACTGAGGCAAAATAAAATCAACTGTTCCACAAGCGACGATAAGCCTTCATCTGAATGGTTAACAGATATAGAAGAGTTAGGAAAACACTATCAGGAAATAATGAGTTCTACAGTCTGGCTGCAGAAGAGAAAAAATAGATATTAAGTTGGCTGTCACTGAAGGAGCAAATACTTTTATAATATCTGTAAGAATTACCATTTGCGAGTTGTATGATTTAGCGAGAGAAGGAGAGGTAAGACGTAACTCAGCTTGCAGCCAAAAGTGAGAGAGAGAGAAAAAAAAAAGCCCCCCCATTTAAGATGAGAAGGACGGGTTTTCACGATGGGAAAACAAAGTGGATGAAATCTATAGAGTACACAGCATTTGACTAAACACCTGTCGAGGAGGGAAACAAAAGACGAACGTGACCCACCCTTCAAGGGGAAGGTGTGGCGTACGCGGACGCGCACCAGCTTGAATAATTGCTATGAAGAGAAAGACTTTTGAGACAAAATCATAATCCCCATACTTTTTGAAGTAGATTTAGACACCTTATATATATATATATATATATATATATATATATATATATATATATATATATATATATATATATATATATATATATATATATATATATGCCGATACTATGGCGACGTAAGAAATGTGTAAACATGAAGTCATTTCATCCCTTGGTCACCTGGCCAGAGGTGTATACCTCTGACGGTCATTGTCTTACGTCGCGTTCACAGTTCTCAGCTGGAAGACCAACCAAGGCAGGGTCGTCCAAGGCAGGGTCGTGTGTGTGTGTGTAGAGAAAGACGTATGTCAGAGCGGATCATCGACCTCACAGATATCTAAACTACTTGAGGAAGACTGTACGACCCTTGAGCACCACGGAACGGCCCTTGCGTACGACACGGGTCAGGTCATAGGTCATTATACCGAAATGTCGCGGGGGCGTCATCAAGGAATGAACAAGTTGGGTCAGTCTTCCAACTCCTGGGTTTCAGCTTTCTTACACGAGTGGCGACGAAGAGGTGTACATAATTCACAGGGTGTGGCTTGCCAAGCGAGACGAATCTTAAGGTTTATAAGAGAAAGTTAAATGTTGTCCTTTGTTTCAACGTGGCTGATAAGGATATCTGTCACTGGGTTTATGTGTGTGTGTGTGTGGTGTGTGTGTGTGTGTGTGTGTGTAGAGTCATGTTGTCGAATCTATGTTCATGACTGCGTATATGTATTTCTACTCTTACTCTTCTTAATCCAATGTTTACTTACTGTGACTGTGAAACATCATATTGTGACTGAGGAATCTTACTGTTCATATGAAGTACCGTACTGCTACTATGATATATTGTACTGTAACGGCGAAATATCTTACTGTAAAGGTCGTCTATTGTGCTGTAACTGTGCAATATCGTACTGCAACTGCGAAATATCGTACCGTAAAAGTGGACTATCGTACTATAACTGCAATATTGTACTGTAACTGCAATATCGTACTGTAAAAGCGCAATATCGTACTGTAAATGTGAAAAATGTCACTGTTAATAAAATATATCGTACTGTAAATGTGGAATATCGCACTGTAAATGTGGACTGTTGTACTGTACATGAGAAATATAGTACTGTACCTGAGAAACATTAATAAACTTCCCTGTTAATTATTCATGTTCTGCTCTGCTTCTGTCCTCTTTTTTCGAACTAATATATCAAATACACGATTGTGTCTGATACCAGGTTTATCTTCGGGAGAGGAGCATACGTCTGTATTCAGCCTCCAGGTGCTACTGAACAATACTGTTTATATTCTGTCTAAAACGATTGGTTTATTGCACTGTTTTGAACTGGATGGGTGGGGTTGGTGGCTTCGTGCAGGAAAATGAACTGTGAGATGTCGGAGTTTACATTCATGTTACACCACCTTTCTTCATCTATAAGACCACCGACTCCTGACGAAGGAAGGGAAGAGGATGGAGAGAAGAAGAAATGGAAAGGGGAAGAAATGGAGTGATGGAAGAAACATAAAAGAAGATGGAAATGAGAAGAAATTACAGAAACTGGGAAAAATAGCACATATGATGCAATGATGAATTGATAATTGGAAGGAAGAGGTTAAATGGGAGAGAAGTATGAAGACCACTTTGCTTTCTGGAGTCAACCATCTCCTCATAATCCCGAACCATCATCCCAGACCATGAACCCTCATCCTAGAGACAATGGACCATCATCCCGGACCATGGATTACCATCGTGGACCATCATCTCAGACCACAGCCCATCATCCCGGACCACGTAACATCATCCCAGACCACGGACCATCATCTCAGACCACTATAACCATCCAAAGTCTAAACACAATCATCACCTGACCAGCCCCACATAAACAGGTAACTAGACACCACCTGGCGGAGGTAATGATAATTACGGGTCTTCCCATGTAATTATGAACCATGACACACGTCATAATTACACCAGTCCTGGCATCGGTCACTCATTATGTAATCAACAATTGATGGTTGGCCATAGCGCCACACGAGAATGGTCCCCCATCAGTAAATATCTTTCATCTTTCAGTAAATATTCTCTTCTATTCGCATACGATATCAAAAAAACAAAATGTTCAGCTGTCACATATTATCTTTAGATTTTCTTGCGTCCTATCTGTTAATAAGATAACATACATATATATATATATATATATATATATATATATATATATATATATATATATATATATATGAGGCCACAGACACTAGTGTGTTATGGGTGATGGCAGGAGGAACGTGAGCAGTATCGCCAGCGGCAGGGCACTCTGGCAGCGAGGCTCATGCAAACGTGATATCACAACTTGTGCATTTTAAAACTTGATGGCGCGAGCGATGGCAACACTGTGTTGCCCTCAACCCCCCCCCCCCCCCCCCCCACAAGGCTCAGTTCACCACCCCTTCCCCCATGCTCCCGTCCCCCTCACCCTGACCAGTCGTCTCTGGTGTTACACACACACACACACACACACACACACACACACACACACACACACACACACACACACACATACACACTACCCCCAAAGTACCTATTAAGCTTTATGTTCATATATGATGTAAGGGAATAATTGCTTTATAACTACAAATACTGAAACTTCGGAAGCAAAAAAATCTGTAAATGATGTATCTAACTCAATTCATCTGTGACTCGTCGATATGTAAGAAATTCGTGGCACATAATCGATTGTATAACTTTTACATGAAGGATGTGGAGTTCAAGGTAAATGTAGCGAAAGGTTTGCTTGCAAATGTTTCTGTAAATGTGGCAGAAAGAAATAAAGATCAGTGATCACACAACAAATGGACAGAGGAACAAATACAAAGTTTTTTTCTTTTCGACGATAACCTTTGACTTGCATCAAGACCCGAGCTGGCGTAATGCAACTATTTGCGGTGTTGATGAATGATTAATGACCGATCGCGTTTAATCTTATTGATCTAGCGAGCCGGTTTCTCGAAATGATAAATCAGGAGAACTTTAAAACACTTGATTTGAGCTTGACACGCGTAAAACTATCACATGCAACTTAGAATATTCATCCGATGCAGATCCTTGAGCACAACGGTACGATAATTGAACGCGACGGTACACTGCCCTTAAACACGACTGTCCGACACCTTAGCACGACGGTACTTTCCTCAACCACAACGGTACGACCCTTAGGTATGATGGCTTGGCGTTCATCTGGCCCTAAAGGGTAGGTCAGACGCCATGTCATCACGCCTAAGGCTCTTTCAGTCATGCTCGAAGGGGTTAAAAGGATTTCTCTCCACAATTCCACCTCAGAATATCCTACCCGTCCTACAGGGAACGTGGTAGCATCTGGGTCGAGAACATCCACATAAACCCTGGCGGTGTGGCCTTTTCTTCAGCACTTCTGATGGTTACTCCCACATCCCCACATCTTCCTCCTCTCCCTCTTCTTCCTCCTTCTTCCAACCCCCCCGCGGGGAACGCTACGCTCCCCCTCCCGCCTTTAGAACATTCTCCTCAGCAGTAGGTATCCACCTCAGGCCCTAACACTGGTCTAACACAGGTCGAAAGGTCAATAGAGTGGCATGGAATTCCGGCTCCACCTCCCTGGCCTCCCCGACCGGCGGAGTAATGCGCGAATCGTGTCGCAAAGGCGAGGCGTCCCCGGCCCGGCAAAGGAGATGCTTTTGAGCACTTGACCGAGATGGCCACGGCAGCTCGTCACTCCCTGAGTCGACGAAACATTTTGTCGCAATGATATATATACATTTCTTTTTTTTCCGCCTCTTAGTTTTGCTTAAGTGTAATAATACATAATGGGGGTTTGCAGTTCTTACGTCTCGCTTAGCGAAACTAACGCTTTTAATGATACGACAAGTCAGAGCACCACCAAAATATCCTTTATATATGAGGCTTGAGGTACCCATATGTTCCTTCTCCGTCACTGTCCATTTTACGGAACCGCTCACTACAAAGCCCTGGTTCCTGGCAACCGAAGCCCCATTTCCCACGTTATGTAACCATAGAAGGTTTGGTGAGTTCTCTGTGATTTTTCCCAGATATATATCGACTTTAAATCTTGTTACATCTCTTCTATTGTAACCTCCTCATTTACCCACTTGACTGCACTCAATTTCTACATGATCACTTCGTCCCAAGATGGTGTACATATATAATAATTTCAATATCCAGTCTGCCATATGGGAAAATTAGATCTAGTAATGATGAGACGTCAATCTCTCTCATCCTTGTGTGTTCACTGACACGTTGGTATGAATCTTGTATACAGTCTAGAAGCTTATACCTCCATGACTCTCTGTCTCCATGAGCATCCAAATTCCCTTCGTTTTTCTCCGTATAGTCGAAATCCCTCATCATTTGTGACACAACATCTCTGAGAAGAACATGTCATACTGCTTCATGTACCATCCTGAGTGTTACGCCATGAACGAAAAGGAGCATTTTGTTTCCGATCGTTACAAATCTACCGGAGATCTACGTAGGTTCTCTCCACACTCCACTGTGCACTCCTTTCCCACAAATACCCTACCCATGACGTGCAGTCTGAACTACCCAGCTTCCACTAGTTCATGAAACTTGAGGTAATCTCCCGGTTGAGACATTTCTCCTCCTCCTCCTCCTTATCCTCTAGTCCTCTTCTTACTATCATACACCCACTGGACAGAACAAGTGGGATCTTTTCTCTCTTTCGTCAACTTGTGTTTCCACAACTCCGGCGATATCAGGCGCGTTTCTCCTTTATTCAGTCGTTGGATTCCAACTCCTCACACTGTACTACTCGTCCATCAGCACTTGTGTATTATATCACTTTCAGTCTGACACTACTATCACCTCACATCACTGCCCTCTGTCTCTATCTGTCTGTCTGTCTGTCTCTGTCTCCCCCCCACTCTCTCTCTCTCTCTCTCTCTCTCTCTCTCTCTCTCTCTCTCTCTCTCTCTCTCTCTCTCTCTCTCTCTCTCTTTCTCTCTCTCTCTCTCTCTCTCTCTCTCTCTCTCTCTCTCTCTCTACCTATTTGTTATCACTAATTCGTATTATATGGGAAGGGAGTTTTACGCTCGTGGGGCCCCATCCCTTTAACATTCTCTGCTATGACACATCTTGAATGTGTGTGTGTGTGTGTGTGTGTGTGTGTGTGTGTGTGTGTGTGTGTGTGTGTGTGTGTGTGTGTGTGAAGAAAATGATAATCAATTCATTAAAGACAAGAAGATTTTTCTATCCAAAAATAATATAGTTGATAGAAGACCAATTTTGTTTGTCACTGAAGTATTTCAATGTTTTGCAGTCAGGCAAAACCCTGCAAAGCAGCTAAAGCCGAGCCACATTTTACACTGTGCCGAGTGAGGCAGGAGGGAGGGAGGGTGGTAGTGGGGGGGGAGAGAGAGAGAGAGAGAGAGAGAGAGAGAGAGAGAGAGAGAGAGAGAGAGAGAGAGAGAGAGAGAGAGAGAGAGAGAGAGATGAAGAATGTCGACCCTCTTAGGCAGTGACCAACATATATATATATATATATATATATATATATATATATATATATATATATATATATATATATATATATATATATATATATATATATATACCGGGTGTAGGTACATCTGTGTCACATCCAACGATTCATCGTACCCTCAAGTAACCATATATAGGATAGGAATCAATAGACTCGCCCCCCTATGACATCTCTATTTTGGAATCCCCTACATCAACAACAACCTGTCGCCTGATCCAATAATCTCAGGAGGTTTCAATTCTACGTAGGGGTGGGATATCGATTTCCTTATTTACTGAAACTCTACTGTATTCAGCATAGTGTCGGGGGTGGCAATAGATGACGGGAACTCTATAGATGACAGGGACTCTGTGGGGAGAGGTGAATAGGCCCCGGGAGAATAGGTCGATGCTCATTTCTCCGCATTTTGTTTTTTCGTCTATCTAACTTGTCTTGAAATATTTGATATCGAAAATATCCCTTAGGCCCATGTTAATAACGATAACTTGATATATCATAATGCATATGACTGATTTGATCTTAAAGATTATTGAGAAACTTCCCGCTCTCTTTCCTTACGTGGATGTATATAGACGTTGCTTCCTCTGTTCTGGGCTCTATCCCGAGGAAGCGGGAAACGGTAAACGAAATACATCCACATCTTGACCTCTATGGCACCAGTGCTTCTGTGACTGAAGTATACGTTCTATTTTTCCTTCAGTAATTTATCAACAGAGAGAAAGTGTCGCCAGCATCCGTGGACGGCAGGCTGTGTCCCTGTATGCGTATGTATTCCATGTACTCTGTGATGGTGTATGGATGAGCAAGTAGCGCGCGCGCGCGTGTGTGTGTGTGTGTGTGTGTGTGTGTGTGTGTGTGTGTGTGTGTGTGTGTGTGGTGCCCTCCGTCTGTGACACGATCAAGGGGAACATGTACAGCGGGGAGGTTACCAGCAGCTGGCGCACCCGTGAGCACTAGTGCCCCTCGCAGCCTTCATCCCCCACCACATCCCACCACACTCTCTAGGATTCTCTGCTGGTGTACCTGTGCAGTGAGGTGAGGCAGATACCACAAGTGCAGAGATCTGGCAAGTGTATCGCTCGTTCCTGCTGCGATTTCGTGTCTCCAGTTGAGATCTGATATGACTACGACGTCGTCCCACGGGTACTGTCGAGGATTTGTTACATGAGGATGGATATGGGGACGAGGGTTTGGGTTGGAGGATCTGGGGTGAGGGGAAAGACTGAAAGGGACTGAAACTGAGGGTTGAGGAGTAGCTAGAGAGCAGGGGGTTCCTGGTGTAAGGCAAGAGTGTCCACCGTCGCCTCCGTCCAGTGCCGCAGGAGTGGACGATGTAGCGGCCGCTCAGTCATCCCCGTCTGCTGTGGTTTATGGTCTCCCTGACACCATTTCCTCCTCTACACGACGCTAGTAATATAATCCTGCTTGGTGCTTCAGTAGTCACACGATGTTGCTCTGAGTATATCCCAGGCTATTCCGACGCACCGCTGGGACATCAAGCTACTCGTAGGTACCGGTGAGGTACCAGACTACTGCTGCCTACCAGTACTGCACCAGGCTACTCCCACGTACCAGCCGGGCACCAAGCGGTATCCTTAGAAGGTGAAAATCGAGCTGAGGCCACTCTGACTGTGTTCTATCTGCATTATCTGCACTTACTGTACTTGAACTGAATTTCATTCACTCTTCACCAAACCAACTTTAAAGTTTGTCAAGGTCCCCTTGTGTCAGTTGAGGCAATCATCTTCATTCAGTATATCTCCTCACGGCCTTGACATCATCCGCAAACATGTCCGGTCCATCAAGCAAGTCATGTACACACACTAAGAATAACAGTGGGCCAAACACCAAGCCCTGCGGTACGCCACTGGTGACCCCTAACCCATTTAGAGAATACGCCTTGTATAGGTGTTTTGTCCCTCCTTCCACTGAGGTATCATATGTCGAGTGAAGGAGTCTCCTACTTATTCCTGGCTGTAGTAGATGAAGTACAGCGACAAAAGCTTTCTGGAAGTTCAGTAATGCAAAGTCAGCCTATCCATGTCTCAGATCTATGATGATCACCATGTCTTAGAAGTTTAAGGGGATTTGCAATGGATGACCATATTCCCCTGAACCCGCGTAGTTTCCCCAGTTAGGATGCCGCTACTTTGCATGCAGTTGTCTAGTTGCTTGATGATTATGGTTTCCAGCTGTCAAGTTCCCCACCTCCTTACTGCCACCCTCTCTGTCGTTCACGAGCCCACACAATCACCAACTCCCAGATCCTAGTTCATCATTTAGTTTAATTCCAGTCCTGATATCTACACCTTCAGTATCTTCCCTTCCTTGAATCAGGAATATCCCCTTGACTCTCCCTCTCTCTCTCTCTCTCTCTCTCTCCCTCTCTCTCTCTCTCTCTCTCTCTCTCTCTCTCTCTCTCTCTCTCTCTCTCATTACTATTTTGAGCTGTGGGAGATAGTTTTATAATCATGCTGCCCCGTGTGTGTGTGTGTGTGTGTGTGTGTGTGTGTGTGTGTGTGTGTGCGTGTGTGTGTGCTCCCCGTCTTTCTGCTCACACATACCATCCATTCAATTCATTCTTCCCACCTTCATAAAAAATACCTAACACCATACAGCCCTATATCCTAACTACATTGTGAGTGCTTATAATAATCGTTTTCCATTAATGAAAAAGTGATATTCTAATGTAGAACATGTATCCATTAAGCCCGGATTAGCTGGGAACAGCTTGCACCTATGAACAAAAACCCTAACGAATATAGATATAAAAACGGATGCAACTCGACGTAACATTTCCAAATATTGCGAGTTAATACAGTCCTCTCTCTCTCTCTCTCTCTCTCTCTCTCTCTCTCTCTCTCTCTCTCTCTCTCTCTCTCTCTCCCACCCCTCCATATTAATCACGGACGATCTGCCAATAATTGTGTCGCGCTGCTGAGGGACAAAGCCCCCCCCCCAGCCCTTAAGCCTTGGCGAAAATTCTACCTTCCTGTCAAAGGCTCTGACGGGGTAACGCATGCAGACTATGTCGATCTCATTGAGGATGACGTGTACGTTATTCTTTTTTTTTTGTTGATATGTGGCGACAGTAGCCAAGACGCTCTCTCTTCTCTCTCTCTCTCTCTCTCTCTCTCTCTCTCTCTCTCTCTCTCTCTCTCTCTCTCTCTCTCATACACCTGGATGTGCATTCTTAGTCTGGTCACCAAAGGACGGGTTGAGTGATAGAGTGAGGTGCTGGCTGCAGCTAGGAAGAATGAGGAGTTGGAGGTGAGTAAGCCATAACGAGTATGTGGCATTAAGTACAAAGCAACATCCACTAAGTTCCTCGTCTTTCCAGTGTTTCTCACACGGTTTATTCTCTATGGCGTCTTTCTTCTGTGCGAGTGAGCTGAAAAATCATAAAAAGAAATCTGCTTCACGGCTTTAATAACGTGTGGGATAACATTATACACAATTTTGATTAGATTATACATTCATTTATCTGGCTCATGAAGCAATATATATCAGTCATGTTTAGCATTAGAGTGAGATATATCTGTTTACGTCGTATGACACCAGTGAATTAAAGTCTTCACTCGTATCTCGTTTTCTACGATACGTTGGAAGCTTATGGACCCGTGTTCTACAACAGACATAAATCCCCTTGATCCTTGTTCTACAGTAGACATAAACCCCCTGGATCCGTGTTCTACAGCAGATATAACCCCCCCCCCCACCAGTGTTCCACATCAGATATAAACCCCGGATCCAAGTTCTGCAATAAACATAAATCATCTTTATCCGTGTTCTACAATAGACATAAACCCCCTGAGCTCATGTTCTCCGATAGACATAAACCCCCTGAGCTCATGTTCTACAATAGACATAAACCCCCTGGATCCGTGTTCTACAATAGACATAAACCCCCTGGATCCGTGTTCTACAATAGACATAAACCCCCTGGATCCGTGTTCTACAATAGACATAAACCCCCTGGATCCGTGTTCTACAATAGACATAAACCCCCTGGATCCGTGTTCTACAATAGACATAAACCCCCTGGATCCGTGTTCTACAATAGACATAAACCCCCTGGATCCGTGTTCTACAATAGACATAAACCCCCTGGATCCGTGTTCTACAATAGACATAAACCCCCTGGATCCGTGTTCTACAATAGACATAAACCCCCTGGATCCGTGTTCTACAATAGACATAAACCCCCTGGATCCGTGTTCTACAATAGACATAAACCCCCTGGATCCGTGTTCTACAATAGACATAAACCCCCTGGATCCGTGTTCTACAATAGACATAAACCCCCTGGATCCGTGTTCTACAATAGACATAAACCCCCTGGATCCGTGTTCTACAATAGACATAAACCCCCTGGATCCGTGTTCTACAATAGACATAAACCCCCTGGATCCGTGTTCTACAGCAGATATAACCCCCCCCCCCACCAGTGTTCCACATCAGATATAAACCCCGGATCCAAGTTCTGCAATAAACATAAATCATCTTTATCCGTGTTCTACAATAGACATAAACCCCCTGGATCCGTGTTCTACAATAGACATAAACCCCCTGGATCCGTGTTCTACAATAGACATAAACCCCCTGGATCCGTGTTCTACAATAGACATAAACCCCCTGGATCCGTGTTCTACAATAGACATAAACCCCCTGGATCCGTGTTCTACAATAGACATAAACCCCCTGGATCCGTGTTCTACAATAGACATAAACCCCCTGGATCCGTGTTCTACAATAGACATAAACCCCCTGGATCCGTGTTCTACAATAGACATAAACCCCCTGGATCCGTGTTCTACAATAGACATAAACCCCCTGGATCCGTGTTCTACAATAGACATAAACCCCCTGGATCCGTGTTCTACAATAGACATAAACCCCCTGGATCCGTGTTCTACAATAGACATAAACCCCCTGGATCCGTGTTCTACAATAGACATAAACCCCCTGGATCCGTGTTCTACAATAGACATAAACCCCCTGGATCCGTGTTCTACAATAGACATAAACCCCCTGGATCCGTGTTCTACAATAGACATAAACCCCCTGGATCCGTGTTCTACAATAGACATAAACCCCCTGGATCCGTGTTCTACAATAGACATAAACCCCCTGGATCCGTGTTCTACAATAGACATAAACCCCCTGGATCCGTGTTCTACAATAGACATAAACCCCCTGGATCCGTGTTCTACAGCAGATATAACCCCCCCCCCCCCCCACCCCCCCCCCCCCCCTCCCCCCCCCCCCCCCGGGGGGGGGGTGGGGAGAGAGAGAGAAGGTGTGAGAGGTAGAGGGCGGTAAGAAGGGAGAGAGAGAGAGAGAGAGAGAGAGAGAGAGAGAGAGAGAGAGAGAGAGAGAGAGAGAGAGAGAGAGAGAGAGAGAGAGAGAGAGAGAGAGAGAGAGAGAGAGGTGCTTAGAATGAAAAGGTGAGAGATAGCTGAGGGTGTAGGGAGAGTGAGAGTTGGTGAGAGGAGAAAGCGTGGCGTTCGGAGGCAGGGAGAGTGGCAGCTGAAACGAGGCAAGCCTCCCTAATTACTGAAAAATGAAGACCATTGTCAGAGCGACAATGGTAGTGAGAGGGTATGGACGTATCTTGCTTGACTCGCAAGCTGTCCATGTGTACATATACACGCACACGTATAGACACACATGGGCTTCCTTCGTGTATCGGTTAGCGTCGGTGACCATGATTCACGCACGGGCCCGCTCGATTTCGAGTCCTGGGGGCGGCAGTCGTCCCACAGCCACTCCCAGGTGTTCATCCTGCCCTTGGGACGAGTTGGTAAATGGGTATGTGGCTTGGGCTGGGGTGTGTATATGCATACACAGGAGTATAGACATAGTATATGTATACAAGGTTGAGAGACGGGGCAGCACGAATGTAAAACTCCCTCCACGCAACACACACACACACACACATACACCACCGGTCGCCCCCCCAGGAGGAAGAGGCCCTCAAGAATCGTCCATCAGATCCGTGAGATCTTCATTCCATCTTTGCATCGGAGCTGGGATCAAGACGATTAAAAACACGAACATTCATTTGTAATGCTATTAGGACGGGCAGCTGGGAGCTTTACGGGCTTTATGCCGGTTGGGTGAGAGTAGGGAGGGAGATGGGGAGAGGAGGAGGGAGATGGGGAGGGAGGGAGAGGTCCTAGCTTGTGGGAGAGGAAGAGGGGAGATGCGGCTATCACAGGTCAGAGGTGCAAAGGAAAATGGGGAGAGAAGACGATAAGATCAGGGGGTGAGAAAGTAGGGGATGTAGGGGAGTAGAAGGGGAGGAAATGAGAGACTCTGTGGGTGGAAGAGACGAGGAGGAGCGAGAGGAGGGGAGGAGAACATGGGTGACAGGGAAGGTAATACGGAGGAAGGGCCAGGTCTTGGCTTGCTGTATAGACTGATGTAAAATGGAAGTTGCGAGGTCGAGTCACGTGGATGTACCTCAGGAGGAAGACGAAGGCAGAGAAAAGCACTCCAGAGCACTGCTGTGAGACATGGAGACAGAGCGAGAGAAGTCAGCCAAGAAGGACGTGACAAAAGGGAGAACAGAAAGGTCGTGGACAAGCAAAAGAAGAGAAATGTAAGAGAGAATTGAAGGAAAGATGAAAATTGAAGTATTTTCTCAGAGGTTAGAAAGGAGGGAGTGAAAAAATAATGCAGGTGTAGCCCAAGGACGAAGGGAATTGTGAAAGATCTGATGGATTAAAAAACGAAGGATAATAGAGGGAGGAACAAGAGGTAGAAGGAGGAGGAGGAGGAGGAGGTGAGAGGGGCTGGGGTGGTTGATATAGCGATCTATAATGTTCCTCGGCCTGGGTCACCCACCTGATTTATTTAGTTCCTCCCATTTTTCAACTTGTGGTTTATGGAGGCGTGAAATATGCCGGTTCAACCACACTTTCCCTCGTCCACAAGGCTGGGCTGCTGCCTTCCTCCTCCTGCTCGAGTGTGGACTGGTCTTGTATGGTCATGATCACTGAAAATATTGAAGGAAAAAGGTTGAAATTATCTGACCTCCGGAAACACTTATGTTGACTGATAGAAAAGCGGTTTGGACACAGTAGGAATTTGCAGCTTCAATGGTAAAAGGTATTAGCAGAAACCCATTTGTAAAATCTCTCTAGGACCGTAACCTGCTGGGACATTTTGTATGATAAAATCGTCAGTTATCAGTTACTTCATAAATTTATGATAGACCTAAAATATATGGTATATAGGACCTATGAAAACTCGTCATTCATCTGGCTCTCGTCACCACCCGTGAATATTAAAACCATAACTCAGCCGCTTACCTACAACACCTGTGTCTTAACGTAACTCGATAAACAGGACGGCTGTACGAGGGTCAGCCTGCGTCCTAGGTTTAATGCTAGGCTTAGGCATCTGTCCACTTGTGTTCGAAAATTCTAAAATCTTATCTACCTCTCCTCCGCTGGAGTGCTTGCCATTACAAACCTTTACCTTCCTAAGGGACGAAGGTTGGCTGAGGGATATCGAGAGGGTTTTTGACATGTTGTGACTTGGTCTAATAACTGTAGGGAATGAGAACTTGTCCTCTGGTTCTAAAACTGTATCTACTTAGGGAAAAATAATGCTATAAGCTGGAAGATGCTGTAAAGCTCTGGAAAGCGCAACATTGCTTTAAATCATAAGATGGAATACTGGAAGACACTATTGAATGCTTCAAGACTTGGATGGCTTTGAGAATTTCTGAGAGTCTGTAGGCAACTTCCTCAAGGTGCTGCTGGAATTTGAAAGAAAAGATAGAGCTCTGGAAGATGCTATTGACTGCTCCAAGTCTTACATGGATTTGAGAGTTCCTGAAAGTTTACAGCCAAGATCTGAAACACCCCGATGGAGCTTGGAAGAAACTTTAAGTTCCTGGCAGTTTCTGAGAGATTACGCGGAGGTCTGACAGTCTCCGGTAGTAACCGAATAGCCACGCAGATTTTCTTGTATGGTGGGTATTGCAAAGACCGCAGAAACAGTCGTCTGGAAAGAGGGAGACGCAAGGTTGACACAGAGGATACTCCATGGTCCTGGAAGACCCAGAGGGTCTCTTGTAGAACTTATAAAAAAAAATGCTAAGTTTAGAGATTTATATATATTTTGTAGGGAATCGAAAGGCATTTAGTAGTTTGGGAACACGTTTCGGAGATCTGGATGACGCTGTGAAGTTTTGACATTCTGACAAAGCACGAAGATCACTGGGAAAACTCTCAAATGCGACAAGGACCTCTGGAAAAATTCTTCAAAGTTTCTGGAATGTGAGGACGGGTGCTGGATGTTGGTGGAGGCCTGGTGTCCGGAGGCCACGACCCAACATCCCACACAATTACCTGTTCCAGTAATCCACCGTCAACCCTCTGGGAGACTCTGGTCTCCTCTGGCTTGTTAGCCACGACCTTTTGTTCTTATTCCAGGGCACATCCCTGGAACATGGGGTTCTGGCTTATATTAATGTGGTGTTTTCCTCCCATGCAATCTTTTGTCTTTCCTTAAGTATAAAATCTTACACTTCGACTTCTTATTCTAATATTATGTCAGGATTTTTCACAGGATATATGAATAAAGAAATTCGTTTATATATATATATATATATATATATATATATATATATATATATATATATATATATATATATATATATATATATATATATATATATATGGTGATGAAAGATAGAATTACTTCAGTTTTGGTAGTGATTACTTAATAAGAGTGATTACTTGATGTTAATGATTACTTTTTTCTTTCTCCTAGTGTTCTATTTCCTTACAAATATTTCTTCCTCAATTCTGTCCCTTCTCTTTCGTTCATATCTATTTACTAATGTTCTGTTTCTAGTTTATCATCTACTTGTTGAACTTTGTATCGTTCATCCCTGTTTCTTTACCATTCTGTTGTTATCGCACTCGCTCACTTCTGTTTCTTTACCACTCTGTTCTTATCTCTGTCTTTATTATCGTTTCTCTCTTCTCCATTTTCTATGTTGTTTATCTATTCGGGGTCTCTTACTTTTATACGTGTTCCTCTTTTTTTCCCCCCAAACCACAGTTTTTAAATTTCAGTATATTCCACTCTCCTGTCACGCTCTGTTTTTCTTTCCTCGGTATTTTTCTGTCTTTTACTCTCTCTCTCTCTCTCTCTCTCTCTCTCTCTCTCTCTCTCTCTCTCTCTCTCTCTCTCTCTCTCTCTCTCCGTTCATTCTGACCATTTCTCTTCCGCCACTTTGCCCTTTTTTTCCCCTCTGTACTTTCCCTTTTCTTCCTCTGCTTCGGCTTATCGTTCTTCTCTCCCAATTCTTTTCCCCGTCCACTCTGCCCTTTTCTTCCACTAGGCTGCCTCTTTCTATCCCTACTCTGGCCTCACCTTCCTCTACTCTGACCTTTGTATAATCCGTCTGAAATATTCCCCATTATAAGATATTTTTCAGTCATAATGCAGCACAGTATTACTGTCGTAAGCATAGGGCTCATTAGCCTAAAGCTGTGCGTCGTAGAGAACACATTAGAAAACTATTAGTCTGATTAATGGTTGAACTCCTCCAGCAAAACGGATCGACCCATGAGAACGATGGCTCGGGGTCTGTCGCTTGACCCTCAAGAAGCCAGTAGGTAACATTTTACGAAGACCAAGTCCAAGCACGGTGGACAGAAGACCATCACAATGCATACGACACACACACATACACACACACACACACTGACCTCCCTCAGCCGTGGGTGTGTTATGCATATATACTCTGGAAGTTCGTCCTCTTGTGCTCACCACTTGGGGTCAGGTCAGGACTGGGGCTCCTGACCTGACACTCCAGGACGAACCGATATTTCAACACGATTCCATAGGCTCTTTGAAGCAGCTGGTTGCTGAGTATTAACCATCAACTCCGTTGCTCTCTCCTTACGGCGGTTCCAGTCTCGTTATTGGAGTATCATATATATATATATATATATATATATATATATATATATATATATATATATATATATATATATATATATATATATATATATAAGAAGGTCACTCAGCCATAATGTGCAGCCATACGTCACACCAAGTTGCCCTGCACATCGTGGCCCACCCCCGTCCTTTGAGTCGTCAATTCACCATTAGCATCAGTGATGCGCTCGTATGTTAATATGCGGGAAACGAGTCTCAGGATTTTACACTCCGAAGAAGCAACTTGTCTACGAAATATTTTTGTGGAATTAATAGTAAGCGATAATTCAGAAAGTTCCAACTTCCTCCAGCTCCCAAAACTTAGGTAGGCAATGCATAATTTCATCTCTACAGAGAAGACGAAGAAGAAAAAAAGATAACGCGAGTCGAGTCGTAGTGTTCGAGACTTGGAGGGGTAAAGGCGCTGCCCTGAATGTTAATGATGGCTGCTGCTGCCTCTCTCTCTCTCTCTCTCTCTCTCTCTCTCTCTCTCTCTCTCTCTCTCTCTCTCTCTCTCTCTCTCTCACCAAAACGGTCGACTTCCAGTTAGCAGAACGAGTGTTCTTCTATCTCCGTCCAGACCGACCCCCACCCCTCACGGCGTTCTTAGGGTCTGGTAGTTGCAAGAAATGGTTTGTGTGCTCAGGGTTGGGTACTCCTCTCTCTGGAAGTCCTTCTCACAGAAGACATGACTTTTTTTTCCAATAGATCTTATGGTCTTTCACCGACCCCGTTGGCGTCGAGGCTTCAGAGGTCCTGCTTTGTCTGTGTGTGGTTACGGAGGGCAATTTTGATCCAGACTAGTCTGTTTACCTGTACCTGTAGATGACTTATGTCATCCTGACTTGGCTGTCTGTTTGTGCCCAGATATTCCTGTCTTGTCTGTCAGTCTCTCCCACGAGAGGTTGGACACGAGTGTCTCTGGAGAACATATGCTTGTCTGTGGGGTCTGTGGCACAAACGCTCAGATTTCCGTCTGTGCACAGACATACAGATAATGCCTCTTACCTAAACTCCTCTCAACCATGCTACAGGGTAACGTATATTATTCTCTCGTCACTTCCGCCAGACGATACATTATCCCTCCGCCTTTTACCACACTGATCTGTGAGTTTCTGTTGTCTCCCACGATCACAGACAGTCTCGAAAGGACCCAGCGGTCTGCTGCTGTTTTTTTGAATTCCTTCGTATCCCTCTGTATTATGAGTTAAATATATCCCATATAATCCTCTATACCACTTATTGTTCCATTATGGGAGGACGACTTGAACGTAAATAAGTTGACCCTGAACAGAATCAGCAGTGAAGATAAACCCTGGAGTGAGCTGTGGGGCTCGAATGTGGATGGTAGGTTCTGGTTTCGGTACATTACACATGACAGCTGGTGACAGGGAGTGTGTAATGGTAGCCATAGTCCGTTTGCTCCTGATGCTAACTCACTAAAGCGGAAAAAGCATGTGGGTATATATATATATATATATATATATATATATATATATATATATATATATATATATATATATATATATATACCCTCGAACTTCCTCTACCGTCGTACGACTTTTTAAACTTTTGTACAGAGTCAGCATTCACAGTTTCACCATTTATCTTATTCCATTCATCCCTTGACTCTACCCTCATTACATCATATCTTTCTATCCTTTCTATTATGTTCCTCTTGAACAGTTTCCTCTCTTGTGGCCTCTGGTCGAACATGCTAAACATCTTTCAGAGAAATGTAAACTATCGACATGAAACCGGCTTGGAGACAAAGACGGTCATCAAGTCATCAACTGTGACAGTGACTAC